>NW_022302087.1:1874354-1917256 GCF_002776525.5 Piliocolobus tephrosceles | reverse complement strand
GAAGGAAGGAAGGAAGGAAGGAAGGAAGGAAGGAAGGAAGGAAGGAAGGAAGGAAGGAAGGAAGGAAAACAAATGCTTCAAAGTCAAATTAAATTTATTTATTCAATTTAAAAATTGCAAAAATACTGGTGAATGAAAAAGAAGAAAGAAAAAAACAAGTTCCAGGGGAAGAAGAGGGGTGGGGGAGGAGTGGAGAGAAGTACAGGGGTATAAAAAGAAAGGAGAACAAGTGTGTGTGCATAATGAGCTTGGAGAGACCTTCCGTGTCAGGCTCCTGTGAGACTTGATGCTCCTGAGAAACCTCTTGGGAGCTCCTCTGTGGAGAAATGAGAACAGAACCCTTTCTAGAAGCTTTGAATTAACAGATGAGTACATTGCAAAGAAAAGACCCTATTTTCTGTTTATTTCTGTTTGTTTCCTGTGACTGATTTTATTGTTCCTAATTACACCATAATTATTAAATACCCTCTGGATTTTAGTCCAAACAAGAGAAGATCAAGAAGAATGACTTACAGCGGAACTGAAGGATAACTTCAAATTAATGTGTACTAAATGCTTGGTTTACAACAAATCAGAGAACATTTATTATAAAGCTGCAAGATGCTATTGCAAACAGAGATAAAAGCTCTTAGCCAAAGAATATAGAGCCTGAAGCAGAGGGTAGACTTCATGGAAAACTTGCAAAGAACTCAAAAGCAGAAACATAAAAGAACACTTAGCAGACCAGGGAGGATACAAGACAATAAAGACACTGATGTCAATACCTTTAAAAATTGTAGTTAGGAAAACAAACTAAACCAATTTAATTTAATTTAACTTAATTTAATGTAATGTAAAATGACAAAGATACTCTTGAAGATAAATTTAGAAGCAACAATTTAGAAAAATAATAGGAGCAGATTGAACACATTGTTAAGAAATTTGGAGGAAAACTGGCCAGAAAACATAAGAGTTAGAAGGAAAAGAACCAGATGGGGCAAAACAGTGGGACTTTTCTGTTCTGTTAACCTTGTAGTGGGAGAACCAGGCTACTGCTCTGTTAAGACCAGAAGTCAAAACTGAAGGATTTCAGTCTGGAGTGAATGACGGGCAAGAAGATAGTAGGAAAAAAAGTGATAATTTAGTGATACTCTGTTTTTATAAGGCACACACTGATGCCATCTTTGCAAATCTCAACAAGAGTAATTTTGATGTAGCCTTCTGGATTTATGAGGGAAAACATTCTTTCAAGTGCTCTTAGTATCCATGATATTTGACCACATGCCAAGATTACCTGTATGCTGTATAAATAATTTAGTGAATGTTCTAAGCAAAAGGCATTCTAGAATTTTCCAAGAGTTGGAGAAACCATCACCTAAAGATGAAGGCCAGAATAGGACACTTGACATAGCAAAAGACATAGAGGTTATCAAAATTGATCCAGGTTGTTTAGACTCTGAATAATCAAGACAGTTTCGTGGCATAGAATGCAGTGGAATAATAGCACTCCAGGTGAAAGTTTTGATTAAACATGCTCAAGTATTCAGCTGAAGGAAACTTGATGAAACCACCAGATTAGTCAGTGAGCTCCAGGAGACTCAGAGCATCTGAGCACCAGGCCTGCTCTCAACATTATCTGTCTCCGATCACCTCTTAGCCATGCATCTTGCTGAACAAGTGACCAACAGTCTGAAAAACTGTACAACTCCAAATTGTAACCATGTATGGAGTTAAAAAAAGCAATGGGGATTTCCATTCTTTCCCCCAACACTGAATACAACTTTGTAGCTTTAACAGAAGATACTGAAACATTTAAAAAGATTAATTTTGCTAACTAGAAATGCAATAATATTTGAAACTAATTGTATTTTATTATATATGATGTATATTTTTTCCTTTCTTAATCTAGAAAAGCCTTACAGGAAACAGTAAATATTTTTAAACTGTACTGTTAGTTAGAGTATGGAACAATTGATTTGAGTGTTCCAAAGATTGGGCAGGTATTAAGTAATCATGCTGAATGTTGGATTCTGGAGAAAAAAAACACACACACACGAAAAAGTCAGGAAGCAATGACATCCTAGTAACAACTAACGCAACTAATGCCTAAATATTGGTTTCTACCTCTTACTCCTCATTAAAAAGAACCTGATCTTCTTCAAGATTAATGGATTTCAAGTCTGGAGCAGGAAGCATATAAAATCAGTCTTGGATATTTTATGCCAGAGACAAAGGAGGCTTCAAATATCAATGAATTCATTTCAAAAGAATACAGCTTAAGAAGGGCTTATATATTAAATCTGGGAAATTTTGAGCCTATAATTTCACCTATAATTAAGCAGAGGTGAAATTAATTGCAGAAAAAAAAAGAGAGAGTAAGGTTGGGTGTGGTTTCTCATACCTGTAAACCCAGCATTTTGGGAGGCCAAGGCAGGAGGATTGCTTGAGCCCACGAGTTCAAAATCAACCTGGGTGACATAGTAAGACCCTTTCTCTATATAAAAATTAAAAAAAAAAAAGAAAAGAAAGAAAAAGAGAGAGGAAGAAGAGAGAAGTTCAATTATAACCACTGGTGGTGATTATTATACCATTTTTTTCTTTTTCTTTTATTTTGTATATTTTTTATTTCAATAGCTTTTAGGGTAGAAGTGGTTTTTTGTTATATGGATGAATGGTATAGAGGTGTACTCTGAGATTTTAGTGTACCTATCACCCAAGTAGTGTACATTGTACACATGCGTACATTTTTATTCCTCACTCCCTTCCACCCTCTCCCTTCTGAGTCCCTAAAGTTTATTGTATCTTCTGTATGCCTTTGCTTACCACAGCTTAGCTGCCACTTATAAGTGAACACATATGGTATTTTGTTTTCTAATCCTGAGTTAATTCACTTAGAATAATGGCATCCAGCTCTATCCAAGTTGCTGCAAAAGACATTATTTCATTCTTTTTTATGGCTGGGTAGTATTCCATGGTATATATATATCACATTTTCTTTATCCATTCATCAGTTGATGGACACTTAGGTTGGTTCCATATCTTTGCAATTGTGAATTGTGCTGTGATAAACATACACATGTAAGTGTCTTTTTGATGTAATGACTATTTTTCCAACTCATTCTTTCTGAAAGTTCAAAGTTAAACCAAAATAATTAGATATCCATCCTGCCTTTTTTTTTTTTTTTGAGATGGAGTCTCTGTCACCCAGTCATCTAGAGTGCAATGGTGCGGTCTTGGCTTACTGCAACCTCCACCTCCCAGGTTCAAGAGATTCTCCTGCCTCAGCCTCCTGAGTAGCTGGGACTACAGGAGTGTGCTACCATGCCTGGCTAATTTTTATATTTTTAGTAGAGAAAGGTTTCACTATCTGTGTTGTCCATGCTGGTCTCAAACTCCTGACCTTGTGATCCCCCCACCTCAGCCTCCCAAAGTACTGGGATTACAGGTGTCAGCCACCGCGTCTGACCCCCATCCTGACTTAAGTGCAAGGAAAACGCTTTTTTTACAGAAGAATACTAACTAAGAAGTGTAGAATAATTATAAAAGTAGAAAATCTTCAGCTGGGCATGGTGGCTCACACCTGTAATCCCAGCACTTTGGTAGGCTGAGGTTACCTGAGGTCAGTAGTTCAAGACCAGCCTGGCCAACATGGTGAAACTCCATTTCTACAAAAATACAAAAATTAGCCAGGCATGATGGTGGGTGCCTGTAATCCTAGCTATTTGGGAGGGTGTGGTGGGAGAATCAGTTGAACCCAGGAGGTGGAGGTTGTAGTGAGACGAGATCATGCCACTGCACTCCAGCCTAGATGACAGAGCAAGACACCATCTAAAAAAAAAAAAAAAGGTAAAAAATCCTCAATCTATAACTCACCATAAAATAATTGATACATGCAAAAATCATTAATAAATGCCAAAATCTTTAGGGAAAATGGTTTTGGATAACAGTATACTTATATAGCACCCTGCAGATTATTTGCTCATTAAAATGAAAAAATGTACCTTTATAATGAAGAGATGACTACCTTAATCAAGTGATTAAATTTAGCATCATCTAATAATATGTATTTCTGAGGGGTTGAAATATAAAATATTCAATGTATTAGTCCGTTTTCATGCTGCTGATAAAGACATACCCAAGACTGGGAAGAAAAAGAGGTTTAATTGGCTTACAGTTTCACATGGCAGAGGAGGCCTCAGAATCATGGGGGGAGGTGAAAAGCACTTCTTACATTGCAGCAGCAAAAGAAAATGAGAAAGAAGCAAAAGCGGAAACTCCTGATAAACCCATCAGATCGTGAGACACTTATTCACTATCACGAGACTAGCAAAGGAAAGATCGGCCCCCATGATTCAGTTGCCTCCCCCTGGATCCCCCTCACAACACATGGGAATTCTGGGAGATTCAACTCAAGTTGAGATTGGAATGGGGACACAGCCAAACCATATCATTTCCTCCCCTGGCCCTTCCAAATCTCATGTCCTCACATTTCAAAACCAATCATGCCTTCCCAACAGTCCCCCAAAGTCTTAACTCATTTCAGCATTAACCCAAAAGTCCACAGTCCAAAGTCTCATCTGAGATAAGGCAAGTCCCTTCTGCCTATGAGCCTGTAAAATCAAAAGCAAGCCAGTTACTTCCTGGATACAGTGGGGGTATAGGCATTGGGTAAATACAGCTGTTCCAAATGGGAGAATTGGCCAAAATAAAGGGGTTACAGGACCCACGCAAGTCTGAAATCCAGCGGAGCAGTCAAATTTTAAAGCTCCAAAATGACCTCCTTTGATTCCAGGTCTCATATCCAGGTCACGCTAATGCAGGAGGTAGGTTCCCATGATCTTGGGCAGCTCTGCCCCTGTGGCTTTGCAGTGTACAGCCTCCCTCCCAGCTGCTTTCACAGGCTGGCGTTAAGTGTCTGTGGCTTTTCCAGGCTCACGGTGCAAGCTGTCAGTGGATCTACCATTCTGGGGTCTGGAGGACAGTGGCTAGGCAGTGCCCCAGCAGGGACTCTGTGTGGGGCTCCGACCACACATTTCCCTTCCACACTACCCTAACAGAGGTTCTCCATGAGGGCCCCACCCCTGCAGCGAACTTTTGCCTGGGTATCCAGGCATTTCCATACATCTTCTGAAATCTAGGCAGAGGTTCCTAAACCTCAATTATTGACATCTGCGCACCCACAGGTTCAACACCAGATGGAAGCTGCCAAGGCTTGGGGCTTCCACCCTCTGAAGCTACAGCCCAAGCTGTATGTTGGCTCCTTTCAGCCATGGCTGGAGTGACTGAGACACAGGGCACCAAGTCCCTAGACTGCACACAGCATGGGGACTCTGGGTCCAGCCCAACCATTTTATCCAACTGGGCCTCTGGGTCCGTAATGGGAGGGGCTGCTGTGAAGGTCTTCTGACCCTATGAATGCCTGGAGACATTTTCCCCATGGTTTTGGGGGTTAACATTAGGCTCTTTGCTACTTATGCAAATTTCTGCAGCCAGCTTGAATTTTTCCTCAAAAAAATGGGGTTTTCTTTTCTACTGCATCATCAGGCTGCAAATTTTCTGAACTTTTATACTGTTTCCCTTTTATAATGGAATGCTTTTAACAGTACCCAAATCACCTCTTGAATGCTTTTCTGCTTAGAAATTTCTTCAGCTAGATCCCCTAAATCATCTCTTTCAAGTTCAAAGTTCCACAAATCTCTGAGGCAAGGGTAAAATGCCACCAGTCTCTTTGCTAAAACATAACAAGAGTCACCTTTGCTCCAGTTCCCAACAAGTTCCTCATCTCCATCTGAGATCACCTCAGCCTGGACCTTATTGTTCATATCACTATCAGTATTTTGGTCAAAGCCATTCAACAATCTCTAGGAGGTTCCAAACTTTCCCACATTTTCCTGTCTTCTTCTAAGCCCTCCAAACTGTTCCAACCACTGCCTGTTACCCAGTTCCAAAGTTGCTTCCACATTTTTGGGAATCTTTCAGCAACACCCCACTCCTGGTACAAATTTACTGTTTATGCTGCTGATAAAGATATACCCAAGGCTGGACATGGTGGCTCATGCCTGTAATTCCAGCACTTTGGGAAGCCAAGGCAGGCAGATCACCTGAGGTCAGGACTTCAAGATCAGCCTGGTCAACATGGTGAAATCTTGTCGCTACTAAAAATACAAAAATTAGCTGGGTGTGGTGGCACACACCTGTAATCTGAGCTACTAAGGAGGCTGAGGCAGGAGAATCACTTGAACCTGGGCAGTGAGCCAATGTCACACCTCTGCACTCCAGCCTGGGTGACAGAGCAAGACTCCATCTTAAAAAAAAAAAAAAAAAAAAAAAAGACATACCCAAGATTGGGAAGAAAAAGAGGTTTAATTGGACTTACAGTTCCACATGGCTGAGGAGGCCTCAGAATCATGGCGGGGGTCAAAAAACACTTCTTACATTGCAAGAGCAAGAGAAAATGAGAAAGAAGCAAAAGTGGAAACCCCTGTTAAACCCATCAGATATCGTGAGACTTATTCACTATCATGAGAACAGCACAAGAAAGGCCCCCGTGATTCAATTACATCCCCCAGGTCCCTTCCACAACATGTGGGAATTCTGGGAGATACAATTCAAGTTAAGATTTGAGTGGGGACACAGCCAAACCATATCACTCAGCAATCACCTATGAACTCTTCTTGCCCAGAATGTTTATCCAAAATTTAATAAAGCCTTTAGAACTAACTTCAAATTTACAGCAAATTCAAGAAATAGAGGATGATGTTAAATGACACAAGAAAAGAATTGGCCAAATCCAGAATGTGGGGCATTTTAGAAGACAACTGGTCTAGACTTTTTGAAAAATTAATATCAAGAAAAATGACAAGGGACTATTCTTGGATTAAAAGAGATTAAATAGATATAAATGCCAAATGCAATGTCTGAAACTTGATTGAGTTCTGGTTCAGAATAAAATCATTTTGGAAATAATCGTGCAATATAAATATAGATTGAACTTTATATTCAAATTTTTGTGTTTGATCATTATATCAAAGTTATGTAAGAAAACATCTTGGCAGGGTATGGTGGCTCATGGCTATAATCCCAGCACTTTGGGTGGCCAAGGCGGGTAGATCACCTAAGGTCGGGAGTTCAAGACCAGCCTGACCACCATGGAAAAACCCCGTCTCTACTAAAAATACAAAATTAGCTGGGGTGGTGGCGCATGTCTATAATCCCAGCTACTCAGGAGGCTGAGGCAGGAGAATCGCTTGAACCCAGGAGATGGAGGTTGTGGTAAGCCAAGATTGCGCCATTGCACTTCAGCCTGGGCAACAAGGGAAGCTGAAATGGGGGGGCGACTTGAGCCCAGGAGCTTCAGGCTGCAGTGAGCTGTGAACCCAGGGCTCATGTTCCTCGCCTCTTCCCCAGACCATTTCATGACTGTTCCTGCAACTGGCTTCATTAGCCCCAGTGAGCATCTCAGATTGGGTTGCTGGTGTTGGTTGGAATTCAGATACTGGGTTGGGGGAGTCCCTCTGGGACCTGGCTGCACCCTCCCTGTGGGAGCTGGCAGTTTGGGGGCCCTGTGGCAGCTTTCTTATGGGAGCAGAGGGCCAGGTGAAGACTGCCTCTTAAGGAAGGACACTGGTCCAGGCCCTGGGGGTGCTAAGAATGAGGAGTGACTCTGATCTGCAAGAGCTGGAGGGATCTCCAGAGCAGGATTCCCTGGACTGGACTCCAGGGTCACTGGAAGAGAATGGGATGGGAGTCCTGACTCCACACTTTCCCAGTAGATCAAGTGGGGTTCAGCCTTGATTCTTTGGTTTCAATGGAACAATCTCGCCAACACCATGCTCCCCATTGTAAGTGAAAGTTTTCTTCTGGTCACACACTTGGGACTCTGCTCACTCCTGGGAAGCCCTTTCCCAAAGCCACCTGTGTTTCTGACAAATAGCAAGCCACCACCAGATTTCACCCTAACCCTGCTGTACCCCTGCTTTCATGCCTGGAATCTTGAAACTTGACTTCCCTTTGTCATAAAGCCACAATCTGGAGGCTGCAACATCATGCCCCCCCCCAAAAAAAAATCTTATTTTGGCCAGACACGGTGGCTCATGCCTGTAATCCCAGCACTTCGGGAGTCCGAGGTGGGCAGATCACAAGGTCAGGAGTTCGAGACCAGCCTGGCCAATATGGTGAAACTCCGTCTCTACTAAAAATTTAAAAAATTAGCCGGGCATGGTGGTGCACACCTATAGTCCCAGCTACTCGGGAAGCTGAGGCAGAAGAATCGCTTGAACCCTGGAGGTGGAGTTTGCAGTGATCCAAGATCGCACCACTGCACTCAAGGCTGGGCAACAGAGCAAGACTCCATCTAAAAAAAAAAAACTTATTTTTAGAAGAATCACACTGAAATCTGCAGCAATGAGGTGTCATAATGCCCACATTTCACTTTCAAATAGACAAGAAGGAAAAGCAAATGTCAAACGTCAAGCATTGTGGAACCTAGGTGGTGGGTATATGGATGTTTATTGTGATATTTTTTCAACTTTTTGGGAATGTTTGGCATTTTTTCATAATAAAATTTTGAGGAGAAATAGAAGAAAATATTTGTAACTCATATCCCTGATAAAGGACTTGTATTCAGTGTATATAAAGAACTCTTACAACTCAATAATAATAAGACAATCTGATTTCAAAGTGGGCAAAGGATCTGAATAGACAGTCCTCTAAAGAAAGCAGATGAGTGGCCAACAAGCATGTGAAATGATACTCAACATTAGTAGTCATTAGGGAAATGCAAATCAAAACTATTTCAAGTCCATTAGGATGGCTAAAATAAATGAATAAATACATGTATATTTATATATATAATGCCAAGTACTGATGAGGACGTAAAGAAATGAAAATTTTAATGCCTTGCTAGTAAAATTATAATTGTTAATGAAATTGTAATTGCTTATGGAATTTACACACAGACTGGTAGTTCTTCAAAATGTTAAACATAGGCCGGGCACGATGGCTCACAACTATAATCCCAGTACTTTGGGAGGCCAAGCTAGGTGGATCACGAGGTTAGGAGTTCGAGAGCAGCCTGGCCAACATGGTGAAACCCCATCTCTACTAAAAATACACAAATTAACTGGGTGTGGTGGTGCGTGCTTGTAATCCCAGCTACCCGGGAGGCTGAGGCATGAGAATCACTTGAACCCAGGAGGCGGAGGTTGCAGTGAGCCAAGATCGCACCACTGCACTACAGCCTGGCAACACAGTGAGACTCCATCTCAAAAAAATAAAAAAAAGAAGTTAAACACAAAGTTACCATATGACCCAGCAATTCTACATTAAGAAATATATCCAAGAGAAGTGAAAATATATGTCCACACAAAAACTTGCACACAAGTGTTCATAGCCCTATTACTCATAAGAACCCAAAAGTGGAAATAATCCAAATGTCCATCAGTGAATGAATGAATAAACACTGTGGCAAATCCATACAATGAAATATTATTCAGCAACACAAAGGAATGTTCTGATACATGTGTTAGATATAGATAAACCTTGAAACCTTGAAAACATTATGCTAAGTGAAAGAAGACAGACACAAAAAGACAAATACTCGATGATTCCATCTATATGAAATGTCTAGAATAGGCAAGCCCATAGACAGACAGTCGAAGAATGGCTGCCTGGAGCTATGAGAGGGGATAATGAGGAATGGCTGCTAACACATATGGAGTTTACTTTGGGGGCAGATAAGAATGTTCTGGAATTAAATAAGAGTGATGCACAACTCTATGAACATAAAAACCATTGAATCACATATTTAAAATGATACATATTATGGTATGTTACATACAAAAATACTTAAAAGACAAAAACAAAAACTACTCACCCTAGAAATCCGGAAGTTTAGCCTTGAAGCTTTGAGAGTATTAATCAGTAATGAAAATGTTTCTGTTTTCTTTACTGCTGTTTCCTTCCTCACCCTGCTTCAGCACCCTCCACCTGGGGTCTAAAACCCCAGTTACGTAGCTGAGTGATGGAAGAGTAGAGATATTACATAAGAAAAGATAAAATTAGCCAACCATGTACCTCTTTCTGACAGTAGCCTTCCTGCCTACAACAAACTAGCTAGAGAGAGGAGAACTCTCATTTTAAACGAAGTTTGGAAAGAGTACTGTTAAATAGAAATAGACATTTAATTTCTGAACTGGATTACCTGCAAGTGGCCAGAAATATTGTAACGCAACCAAAATTTCATTCAGGGAAAGAGAAAGAAGTAACTCTAATGAATAAATCCAGTGAGATAATTGAAGGTAAATTAATAAATTAATTGAAGATAAATTAGGACTACATCCTGTAAGGTGGTCCAGTTCAATATACCAATTACAACTAAAAGATATAACTGACAACTCGGGTGTCAAGTAGCCCAAAATACTAAGCCTTTTCATCAGGCCTGTACAGAGACTCTGCTCGTGCTGGCTATGGTCCTACTTCCTGGACTAGCTCCAGATAGTCTTTCTAATTCTATAGCAATAAAACATAAATATGGTGTAATAATGATGTATATTAAGATATATTTTAACAAGAGTGATCAGATGTTAAAGAATGCACGTTTGGGTTTCCAAATGGATATTAACATTTAAAATTTCCTCAATCCAACTCCAAAGGGAAGAAAGGGTTAAAAAAAAAAATACTAATTGCAACAGCATATGCTACATGCTGTATCAAGATAGTGTGGTATAGTCAAAAGAGCATCTACTGCAGAGCAAGGCAGACCTGGGGTTAAATTCTGGCTCTCCAGATTCCTGGGAAAGTGGCTTTGGGTCAGTGTTCAATCTCTTTGACTCACTTATATCTCCTGTAAGCACACTATTTAGTTCTGTTGCATAGAGTGCTGGTTTGTTACAGGCTGTTTGTTTCAAAAATAATGTTTTTGAGAGAAGAATCTATTTATTACTCCACTGAGCAGTAAAATTAATATACATTTTTTTGTAAGCCATCAACCAGCACATAGAGTAAGTGACATCATATGTTCCCAGCCAATTTATTTGCTTACTCTGCCATGATCATTCTTTTTGCCATTATTATTATTATTCCATGTTTTTTTGAGCCGTTTGAACTTTTTTTTTTTTTTTTTTTTTTTTTTGAGACGGAGTCTCGCTCTGTCGCCCAGGCTGGAGTGCGGTGGCCGGATCTCAGCTCACTGCAAACTCCGCCTCCCGGGTTTACGCCATTCTCCTGCCTCAGCCTCCCGAGTAGCTGGGACTACAGGCGCCCGCCACCTCGCCCGGCTAGTTTTTTGTATTTTTTAGTAGAGACGGGGTTTCACCGTGTTAGCCAGGATGGTCTCCATCTCCTGACCTCGTGATCCGCCCGTCTCGGCCTCCCAAAGTGCTGGGATTACAGGCTTGAGCCACCGCGCCCGGCCCCGTTTGAACTTTTAATGGCTGGTGAGCAGCAAGCAAATTGGTATGTTGGAGATGCTGCAGGGCACTATGGCAGAGTTGCACAATGAGTGTTAAAATGTACATTTCATAGTAAGTGAACACCTTCCAACTACTAGTGAAGATAACTAATGGTATAGTTCAGCAGTCAATCAGGGGTTAATGGAGGTATTTTGAAACATAAAGATCAACTGAAAACAGCCTTGTAGGGAGTGACCAACAATTGTTTGTATAGTTGCCTACAGAAATTATGCCTGGAGGAATGTCACAACTTTTGATCTGAAAAGTAAACAGTGGTTGATATCAGGAAAAACATTCCCATGTCCTTTTGCTGTAGGGATCTCATACAGTCCAGTTAGCCTTTTTGTGTTGAATGCAATCATCCCATGCTACATACGATTTGTCTGTAAAATTCTTACAGTGCAATGTGATGTAGATTAAATGAGATAGTCTATGAAAGTCTCCTCTCAAGTAGGAGGTTGCATGGAATCCAATTAGACTAATTAGATCTAATCTGATATCTGACACATAGTAGATTGTCAACAAAACACTTTTTTTTTGAGATGGAGTTTCACTCTTGTTGCCCAGGCTGGAGTAAAATGGCATGATCTCGGCTCACTGCAACCTCCGCCTCCCAGGTTCAAGCGATTCTCCTGCCTCAGCCTCCTGAGTAGCTGGGATTACAGGTGCCCACCACAATGCTCAGCTAATTTTTTGTATTTTCAGTAGAGATAGAGTTTCACCATGTTGGCCAGGCTGGTCTCAAACTCCTGACCTCAGGTGATCCACACGCCTCAGCCTCCCAAAGTGCTAGGATTACAGGGGTGAGCCACTGCGCCCAACCAACAAAACTCTTTTTTAATAAAGGATTTTGCTGAGAGTTATGGTTGGAAATAGAGAAGCAAGGAATAAAGAGGCCTAACCCAGTCTAAAGGATTAGATGACATATGACATCAATGTTGAATAAATAGGAGTTTATCAGGTAAAGAAGCTCATAAACTACATTCAGGGTAGAGAGAGAGCAGCATGAGCTAGGGCGGAGTGTGAGAGCACTTGTGACATCAGGGCAACTGCTAGTAGATTAGTATGACTGAATAAACAGTGATGGAGAAAGAGATGAGACATGGTAAGATCACAAGCACTGGGCCTTCTCTGAGAGATCCTGAAGAGCGGTGGAAAGACGGTAATTGGGGATGATCACTATGTTGTATCACTGGCTGCAGCATGGAGGTTATATTGAAGAGGAAAACGGTGCAACGGGGAAGCTTATAATGCAGACAAGGTATAAGCCTTTTTTTTTTTTTTTTTTTTGAGACGGAATCTTGCTCTGTGGCCCAGGCTGGAGTGCGGTGGCGTGATCTCAGCTCACTGCAAGCTCCACCCCCTGAGTTCATGCCATTCTCCTGCCTCAGCCTCCCAAGTAGCTGGGACTACAGGCACCCGCCACCACACCCGGTTAAGTTTTTGTATTTTTAGTAGAAACGGGGTTTCGCCGTGTTAGTCAGGATGGTCTCGACCTCCTGACCTTGTGATCTGCCCGCCTCGGCCTCCCAGAGTGCTGGGATTACAGGCGTGAGCCACGAGGCCGGGCCATAAGCCTCTTTTTTTTGAGGTAGGTACTCGGCTAGGTGCGATGGCTCATGCCTGTAATCCCAGCACTTTGGGAGGCCAAGGTGGGAGAACTGCTTGAACCTAGAAGTTCGAGACCAACCTGGGCAACATAGTGAGACCCCCATCTCTACAAGACTTTTAAAATTAGCTGGGCATGGTGCCATGCGCCTGTGATCCCAACTACTCAGGACATTGAGGTGGAAGGATGTCCTGAGACCTGGAAGTTGAGGCTGCAATAGGCTGCAATTGCATGACTACACTCAGCCTGGGTGACATTGCAGGACCCCTTCTAAAGAAAAAAAAACAAAAAAACAAAAAAGAGAGAGAGAGAGACAGAAGGTAGGTACTGACTGGATGTGGGAGATGAAAGAGCAGTCAAGGATGACCACAGAATTCTGGTTTACTCCACTGTGTGGAAAGATCCAGCATCCACTGAGAATACAGGATACCATATGCAAATGGTCAGAAGGCACAGGGACATTTGAGGCTTGACCAGATCCTCTAGCAGTAGCCTAGTTTAATTATTTAAAACTAAATGCAAGTCTTATCTGCTCCATGTTATCTTCCATGTGATTCCACAATATTCTGTTTGCCTTTGTGTTTTCTACACTGCCGGTATGGTTTGGATTTGGGTCCCCACCCAAATCTCCTGCCGAATTGTAATCTCCAGTGTTGGAACAGGGGCCTGATGGGAAGGGGCTGGATCATGGAGCAGATTTCACCCTTTCTGTTCTCATGATACTGAGTGAGTTCCCATGAGATCTGGTTGTTCAAAAGTGTGTAGCAACTCCCGCTTGTCTTGCTTCCTCCTGCTCTGGCCATGTAAGAGGTGCCTCCTTCCTTTTTGCCTTCTGCCATGATTGTAAGTTTCCAGAGGCCTCCCCAGCCATGCCTCCTGTACAGCCTGCAGAACTGTGAGTCAATTAAACCCCTTTTCTTTACCCAGCCTCGGGTAGTTCTTTACGGCAATGCAAGAATAGACTAATACAGCTGCCTAAAGGTTATTCCCCATTTTATCAATGGAATATCTACTTCAGTGTAATTTCTGTGTATAGTTCTCTAATTGTTCCAGGCTCTGTGACAGAAAGGTCATTTGCCCACATGACAGCTGTTGCCCTCCTTCCCTGCAGAACACCAGTTTTATTAGGGATGATGATGTGTTCAGACAGATATAATCAATCCTGACTGCTAATAAGCCAATCATGTCAATTTCATTGCATTTTTCCATATACTTTCCCAACTTCAATGAAGCTAGCCATGGCCATGGGACCCTTTTCTTGCAATTAAATTTAAAACAAAGTTTACTGGAAAGTTTCTAGGAAAAAATTTCCTCCCAAGTGAGAAAGAAACTCCTTTTTCCTCCAACTTGTCCCCTTATTCCTGCTTGGAATGCCAAGGCTGGGGGTATGATGCTTAAAGCTACAGGAGCCTTGTTGCAGAATAATTAAACTTGCCAAAGCCAACGTGTCCAACGCAGAAAGAGAGAACTTCCTGGTATCTTGTTGTTGAGTTCATTCAGCCTTTGCCCATAACCAGGAACTACTTGCTTCCTGACTGCTGATTAAACAAGTTAATAAAGATCATTATTGCTTAAACCACCATTAGCTGTGCGTTCTGATGTTTGCAGCTGGATGATATGGGTGTCTAAATCTTTTGTCTCCAACTTTGAAGGCAAGAATCAAGTACCTGGTTTCCTTTTCTTTTCTTTCTTTCTTTTTTTTTTTTTTTGAGAGGAAATGTCTCTCTGTTGCCCAGTCTGGAGTGCAATGCCCTGATCTTGGCTCACTGCAATCTCTGCCCCCCAGGTTCAAGTGATTCTCCTGCCTCAGCCTCTCAAATAGCTGGGATTACAGGCACCCACCACCATGCCCAGCTAATTTTTGTATTTTTAGTAGAGACAGGATTTTGCCATGTTGGCCAGGCTGGTCTCAAACTCCTGGCCTCAGGTGATCCACCCACCTTGGCCTCCCAAAGTGCTAGGATTACAGGTGTGAGCCACCACACCTGGCCGTGTTTGGTTTTCTTTAATATTTGACTTTAATTAATTTGTTGAAGTGATTACTACTTCCCTTTTCTCATGTATACCTTCTCAGCTTTACCTTCAGAGGACTGCATGGGAAAATACATTCTAAAGAATCCTGAGCATATCCTGAGATAGAAACTGGCAGCTTACAGCATGTTTGCAAGTGGAAGCATGGGAGGTAGCTTTTGCTTCCCCCCAACAGTTGGGACTAAGGGAGTCAAAGATGTCTACAAATCAACCCTACTTTCCAATA
The DNA here is from genome assembly GCF_002776525.5 of Piliocolobus tephrosceles. Taxonomy (NCBI): domain Eukaryota; kingdom Metazoa; phylum Chordata; class Mammalia; order Primates; family Cercopithecidae; genus Piliocolobus; species Piliocolobus tephrosceles. Next base: position 1,901,961 of record NW_022302087.1, on the reverse strand, counting down.
ATGATGACTAAATTTATAAAGCTAAAATTCATATGATTCTTACAGTGTGCCAGCTGCTGTTCCAATTTTTATCCTCACAACAGCGTAATGACATCAGTACTTTTAATCTCTCCATTTTACAATGATAAAACTGAGTCACAGAGAGGTTAAGAAATTTGCCTGAGGTCACATAGTTTACAAGTATTAGAGATGGGATTTGAACCCAGGCATTTTGAAGCTGGGTACTAAGTCACATGTTGCTCAGACAGCTACTGATACAGCTTTTTATCTGCAAGCTCTGCTTTGGGGAACTAGTACAACAAATACTTCATTATACTAAAAAATATATATTGAAAAAATATATATTATAAGAAAATATATATAATATATATATTTAAAAATATATATTGAAAAGTATATAAGAAAATCTGCAGCTCATCCAACATCTCTTCCCACCCCTAGCCAAAAGAAAAGAAAGAAACCAAATCCACAGCTCATATTTAAAACAGAATCAGCGAGCAATTATTAAATGGTGTGGTGTATTAGGTTCTCTAGAGGGACAGGACAAATAGCATAGATGTGTATATAAAAGGGAGTTATTAAGGAGTACTGACTCACACAACCACAAGATGAAGTCCCACAACAGGCCGTCTGCAAGCTGAGGAGCCGGCAAGCCAGTCCAAGTCCCAAAAACCTCAAAAGTAGGGAAGTCGACAGTGCAGCCTTCAGTCTGTGGCCGAAGGCCTGAGAGCCCCTGGCGAACCACTGGTGTAGGTCCAAGATTCCAAAAGCTGAAGAACTTGGAGTCTATTTTCGAAGACAGGAAGCATCCAACACAGGAGAAAGATGGAGGTCAGAAGACTCAGCCAGTCCAGTCCTTCCATGCTCCTCTGGCGGCGTTTATCTTAGCTGCACTGGCCACTGACTAGATGGTGCCCACCCAGATTGAGGGTAGGTCTGTCTCTCCCAGCCCACTGACTCAAATGATAATCTCCTTTGGCAACACCCTCACAGACACACCCAGGAACAATGCTTTGCATCCTCATTCCAATCAAGTTGACACTCAATATTAACCATCACGTGTGGTCAATGTTGTTCAAAGCATTATTTAAAGTTACATTTTACAATCATTTTGATAAGCTTTTGTGATGCTGGAGCAGCATCCTGATAAGCGTATCACTTGTGAAAGCAATACATTGCAACCTGTTTTTTACTACTGTATTCTTGCTGTAAAAAAATTTCTACCAGGCCGGGCGCGGTGGCTCACGCCTGTAATCCCAGCAGTTTGGGAGGCCGAGGTGGGCGGATCACAAGGTCAGGAAATCGAGACCACCGTGAAACCCCGTCTCTACTAAAAATACAAAAAATTAGCCGGGCGCAGTGGCGGGCGCCTGTAGTCCCAGCTACTCAGGAGGCTGAGGCAGGAGAATGGCGGGAACCCGGGAGGCGGAGCTTGCAGTGAGCCGAGATCGCGCCACTGCACTCCAGCAGCCAGGAAGCCAGGAGGACAGAGCGAGACTCAGTCTCAAAAAAAAAAAAAAAATTCTACTTTAGAAGGGTTCAAAGGACCGTAAATATTGTCTAGAAACATGGAAAATACTTAAAGAATAATGGAGTCCAAGGGCAAGAATCTACATCTGTGAAGTAAAGTATGCCCGCTCATTATTTGTAACATTTTTCAGTGTTATTTTTAGAATTATTTTAGGATTTGCCCAGAATCAGTTAATAAAATAATTTTCAGTGTCACAGACGAAAGTTTTCGTCTTGAAGAGTTTCAAATTTTCTGAATTTAGAAAAAGTACTAAAAATATACCAAGAAGTCAGAGAAACCAGCTTTACCCAAGACTAACAATGTCACATTTAGAAAATCAGATGTTTTATTACCCATTCTGAAAGTTAGCATAATGACCCAGCTTCCTGATTTATACCAGAAATCTAGTTATGGTCAGGAAATGGTCACATAGCGGCCCATGCCCTGGACTGGAGAAAACATAGTGTTCATGGAATTTTGTCCTTTCCTCTAGCTCTGGTTTGTGTGCTCTTTCTTGTCCAGGAGCATAGGAATTTATAAAGTAATTTCCTTAAAAGATATAGGCTGCCAGTTAGGTCTGCCTGTGGTCACATCCTCACCTTCTAAGAAGTGATTCTGAGATTACATCAATTGACAGAGGATTATTTTTATGAAGTTGAATTAAATACACAACTTCTTCACCAATCCTTTTTAAAACTTTCCCACATTGAAACAAGAGTTTTGGCACCACACTCAGAAATGAATGTTGAAAACTGAATTGTTTAATGATGTTGTTTTATCTCTCTTCTGCCTAATTTTATTCTTTTTAACATATATTTTAAAGCAAAATATTTCTACGTGGTCTATTCTGAAAATCAGTAATAAACTGATCCCTCCCCTTTTCTTTCTCTTCCATAGGGGCAACCATTTCCAACAATTCTGAATTTTAATTTTAGCATTTAAATCCTTATCTCTAATGAATATATTTATAAGGCTAATTGATAATTTTTAAATTTTAGTCATTTATTAGATTTCCTCTGCAGAACATGAGAACTTAGCTTCCTTTCATGCTTATTCCTCCCCAAAGTACAGATTTTTCTTTCTTTCCTCCTTCTTATAAAGATAAAACTTACTTTTAATAAAATAAATATTCAGTATTGCATCATAATGACTATGTTAAACACTTTCAAACCTAAGCCATGATGCTTTTTTTCTTTTTGTAAAAGTTTTTAGTTTACTTAATATGTACCTACATTACCTGGATCTCTGGGTATCTAGCAGACTTAATGTCACTGGTAGAAGTGCAATATATACTCATTTCATCTTCTTGTGGCACTCTGACCTTCTCATCCAAACTGGACTGCTCAACTCTAGGCCTACCGCCTAGCCATCATCACAGCATCCCTCTATCCTTCTTCCATGAGATTCCCTTTTCTCTCACTTGTGTTGAGTATCCTGAAGGTCATTTTTCGCTTTCTCAGTTTTCTCCTTCTGGAATAGTACATTCTGCCATAGCTTCCTAAGAAATGGTATGCTGTAAGTTAATTTTCTAAGGATATTCATTTCTGGAATGCCTTATTTGTTCACCAAACCAATTTTTTTTTTTTTTTTTTAGAGACAGAGTCTGACTCTGTCACCCAGGCTGGGGTACAATGGCATAATCATGGCTCACTGGAGCCTCAAATTCCTGGGCTCAAGCGATCCTCCTGCCTCAACTTCCTTAGTAGCTAGGATTATGGATGGACACCACCATGGCTGTGTAATTTTTTTTTTTTTTTTTTTTTTTTTTGAGATAGAGTCTCGCTCTGTCACCCCAGGCTAGAGTGCAATGGCGTGATCTCGGTTCATTGCAACCTCCACCTCCCAGGTTCAAGCGATTCTCCTGCCTCAGCCTCCCGAGTAGCTGGGACCACAGGCGCCCACCACCATGCCCAGCTAATTTTTTGTATTTTTAGTAGAGATGGGATTTCACTATGTTAGCCAGGATGGTCTCAGTCTCCTGACCTTATAATCCATCCGCCTCGGCCTCCTAAAGTGCTGGGATTACAGGTGTAAGCCGCACCTGGTTATGCCTGGGTAATTTTTTAACATTTTTTCTACAGAAGGAATCTCACCTATGTTGCCCAAGCAGGTCTTGAACTCCTGGTCTCAAACATTCCTCCCCCTCAAGTCTCCCAAAGTGCTGGGGTTACAAGTCTGAGCCTCTATGCCTAGCCACCAGACAAATCTTGACTCATGTCTCAAGATAGGTCAGTTCTTACCTTCTCAAGGAAAACTTTTCTGATTGCTGTTGGCAAAGTTAAGCTTTATCACCTATGTGCTTCTATATCATTTCATTCATTCACAAATTTACTTATTCATCTACCCATTCATTCATTCACACATCCAGCAAATATTTATTGAATACTCTCATAGGGCAGGCACTGGCTAGGGACAAGATGAAGAAAACACACTAGATTTGAGTTTGTTCATGCAAGAGAAGCCAGTAAAAGAGACTGAGAAAGAGGCCAGTGAGAAAGGGCCAATCAGACAAGTGTGATGTTACAAAAAAGGGAAGAGTGTTTTGTGAAGAAAAAGAAAATCAACTTTGTTAGATGATATTAAGAGGTATAGTAAGTTAAAAACCAGAAGTATGCACTTAAGGTAACAACACAGACATCACTGAGGACTTTGGTAAAAGCAATTTCTTTCGCGTATTGGGCAGGAAACTTCACCGAAGTGCGCTGAAAGAAGAAATCAGGGAAGTAGAAATAGAAAACATAGGTAGCTCTCTGGAGAATTGTCTGGCAAAGGGAGCAGAGAAGTGAGATGGTATTTGGTGAAGAGTGTGTGGTTAAATCATACACACAAAAAAGTGCAGCATGGAAAATGCTGCTAGGACTCATCTGATAGAACCAGAGAGGCTGAGACGTAGGAAAGAGGGGCCCCCAAGGAATATTCTAGCTTTCGTTCTTTGTCACTCTCTGTTCAACCCTATATATCTGCCTTTTAAGTGATGATTTTTTTCCCTTATTGTGTTCATTGTTGTAAATTAATTATGAGTTGAACATTTAATAGATTTCTCAAAATCTAAATTAGGTTCATTTTTCCTAGTTCAACTTCTCAGTCCTCTGAAGTACTATTTATTCCTGGGATAAAGTTCCAGCCCTACTTAAAAATGATCTGAACTTGGGCAAGTGACATAACTAAGTTTGCTACAGTTTCATTAAAATAGGTTTAATAGTAACACTCAACCCATAAACTGTTTTAAGACTTAAGTAAGGCCGGGCACAGTGGCTCACACTTGTAATCCTAGCACTTTGGGAGGCCTGGGTGGGTGGATTGCCTGAGCTCAGGAGTTCGAGACCAGCCTGGGCAACACAGTGAAACCCCGTCTCTACTAAAATACAAAAATTAGCTGGGCGTGGCAGCATGTGCCTGTAGTCCCAGCTACACGGGAGGCTGAGGCAGGAGAATCGCTTGAACCTGGGAAGGGGAGGTTGCAGTGAGCCGAAATTATGCCACTGCACTCCAGTCTGGGCAACAGAGCAAGACTCCGTCTCAAAAAAAAAAAAAAAAGACTTAAATAAAACACCAGTAGGCTGCGCATGGTGGTTCACACCTGTAATTCTAGCACTTTGGGAGACGGAGGCAAACTGGATCACTTAAGCTCAGGAGTTTGAGACCAGCCTGGGCAACATGGTGAAACACTGTCTCTACAAAAAAATATAAAAATTAGCTGGGCTTAGAAGCTCATGCCTGTAGTCCCAGCTACTTTTGGAGTTGAAGTGAGGGGACTGCTTGAGTCCAGGAGACAGAGGTTGCAGTGAGCCGAGATTGCACCACTGCATTCCAGCCTCACTAATAAAGTACATAGAAAAATGCCTGATACATCATCAATCAACTTTATCTTCTTAATTGTCATCACTGTCATTTGAGGCTGAGAAGGGAGGAGAACCGGTGGCTGCAAATAAATAACATTTTGCCTAAAACCTGTCCCCTTAGGTGGAGGTAGAGGCACATTTTCACTTTTGCTTGACCTATCACACACACAGACACACACACACACACACACAAATGGAATTTGTGGCACTAACTCTGGTGTTGGAATGTTCAATTTTTTTCCATGTTGGAGTTTTAAAGTATTAAGCCAAATATAATTTTATGTGAAAAATATGAAGTCTGAAGTGTCTATAAATTTTGTATATGAAATAAAATTAGTTTTGAGTTTATTGCTTTCAACTGTAGCTGAAGAAAACAGCAAAATAGCAAAACCGGGCAGTTGTGTGGTCTTTTGCCAACTCTTTGAAAAACCTGCTTGTCACATCTGTCCACTTTACCTGCCTTATAAGTTTATTTCAGGATGCTCGCTCAGGCTTCCAACTCTGTTTACTGAAATTCTGTCTCCGGCCAAATCACTTTATTTTTTCATAATACAATGAAAAATGTCAATTAACAAGTAGTAACTAACAATAGAAGATTTAATGTTTTAAAATGTGAGAATGAGCCAGGCATGGTGGCTCATGCCTGCAATCCCAGCACTTTGGGATGCCAGGGTGGGTGGATCACTTGAGGCCAGGAGTTCAAGATTGAGACCATCCTGGCCAACACAGTGAAACCTTGTATCTACTAAAAATACAAAAACTAGGCCAGGTGCAATGGCTCAGGCCTGTAATCCCAGCACTCTGGGAGGCCAAGGTGGGCGGATCATGAGGTCAGGAGATCGAGACCTTCCTGGCCAATATAGTGAAACTCCATCACTACGAAAATACAAAAAAAAATTAGCCAGGTATGGTGGCACGTGCCTGTAATCCCAGCTACTCAGGAGGCTGAGACAGGAGAATCCCTTGAACCAGGGAGTTGGAGGTTGCAGTGAGCCGAGATCACGCCATAGCACTCCACCTTGGCGACAGAGTAAGACTCCGTCTCAAAAAAAAAAAAAAAAAAATTAGCCAAGTGTGGTGGTGTGTGCCTGTAACCCCAGCTACTCAGGAGGCTGAGGCACACGAATCGCTTGAACCCAGGAGACGGAGATTACAGTGAGCCAAGATTGCACCACTGCACTCCAGCCTGGGCACCAGAGCGAGACTCTGTCTCAAAAATAAAATAAAATAAAATAAAATAAATAAAATGTGAAAATGGAAAAGTTTGAACAAAAGATAGCATACATATATACATTTCAGTCACTTATATATAATCACATCTTAAAGAAATGCAGAGGATGGGGGTTTTATAATATGGCAATACACACAAAAAACTATAACAAAAATGTGAGCTAAGGGATAAACACCTAACTCCCAGTTAAATCAGTGTGCTAACAGATTTGTTTCCCAAATAGCCACTGCATTATGTTAGCAGTACCAGCAAATTAAAATAAATTTCATTTCCTCGTTTGTAAAAGGTGGTTTTAAATAATCTTGACTATAATCAGACTATTGTGGAGTGTTTAGTCAAAGATCTTTTAAGGAGGTCAAGTACAAAAAGGGTTGAGTTCTTCTGTAACAGTGATGAAAATGACAGAGCCAATTAGAATATCAAAGATTAAACATGAAAAGAACCTCAGAAATCATCTCACCTTGATCTCTTAAATTATGTAGAGAAAAATTGAATGTCAAGAATTTTGAAGGGTCTGAGAGTTTCCCCTGTCTGCAAGCTAATGCATGAGCCCATCCACAGTTGCGTATGCACTGGCAGAAGACATGAGACCACAGGGTCAGAAACGAAAGATTTTACTACCCAGGGCACAGCAGGCAACATGAGCTTCATGTTCATATTGATTTCCTCTGTTTCCAAGTACTATATGGTGATAAGGATGTGGGCCTCCATAGATACTGCACATGCAGTGGAATTGTGTTACAGTAGTTGAGATACCCTCAGCTTAGGAAACCTTCAATCTTATAAGGAGAATGCTAGCAAACCTGCCTAATATTTCTCAGGAAGGAAAAAATTATATTTATCACCCTGGTCAGGAAACAAATCCATCACCTGACCTGGAAGGAGATATTAGGCATATAAACAGAACAAAGATGTGAAAGCCTCTTGCCCCGATGCCCCAAAATATGAGAGACACATAGAGATTTGTCTCCCAACACTGAGATCTAGTGAGGAGAAAGAGATTATTTAAGATCACCGACTAAAGTGCTGAATTCTTAACTAGTACCAAAAAAATGGTAGAAATAGATAATTTAATATTTGGTAGATAGGTGGACAAAGCCCAAGGTGACATCTTAATAAGCTAATCTCCTTTCCTTGAGGGCGGACAGAAACCGTGACTTAGTTTTCATTAATAGAATATGCTAGAGGTGATGCAATGACACTCCCATGATTAGGTTAGTCTATGTGTCTATCTAGATCTATCTATAGCTTAGCATACCTGAAGTATATATAAGGTCATGTATGTATGACTCTTAGCAGACCAAAGTTGAGACCTTCTAACCTTGAAGAAACAAACTCCCATATTGCAACTGCCTATGTAAAGGTTCATGTAGCAGGAAATTATACGTGGCCTCTAGGGTCTAACAGCCAATAAAACCTGGGGCCTCAGTCATACAGCCACAAAAATCAGAATTCTGCCAACAATCGAAATGAGCTCAGAAGCAGATTCTTTCTTAGTTGAGCCTCCAGATAAGACAGTGGCTTAACCAATACGTTGACTGCAGCTTCTTGAAACCCTCAGTAGAGGCCGGGCACGGTGGCTCAAGCCTGTAATCCCAGCACTTTGGGAGGCCGAGACGGGCGGATCACGAGGTCAGGAGATCGAGACCATCCTGGCTAACACGGTGAAACCCCATCTCTACTAACAATACAAAAAACTAGCCGGGCGAGGTGGCGGGCACCTGTAGTCCCAGCTACTCGGGAGGCTGAGGCAGGAGAATGGCGGGAACCCGGGAGGCAGAGCTTGCAGCAGTGAGCTGAGATCCGGCCACTGCACTCCAGCCTGGGCGACAGAGTGAGACTCCGTCTAAAAAAAAAAAAAAAAAAAACTCTCAGTAGAGGACCCAGTTAAGCTGGGCCCAGGCTCCTGACCCAGAGAAACTGTGGAATATATGTTATCTTATGGTACTAAATTTGCAGTAATCTGTTACATAGCAATAGAAAACTAATACAATAGCTCAGCATAGACCAGAATTTAACCTGTTGGACACCTTCTTTTTTTGTCACAATAAAATAGAAATGAGATCTTCTTGAAATTTATCCTGTAACTATATTGATCTTGGCCTGGAAGGCTTAAGCCAACCCTACTTAGATCATCCCTTAGATTGTCTAAATTATTTCTGCCAGTAAGTCTGGTTGTGTGTTTGTCTTGCTTCATAGTCACCCCATCCAGAATAGAACCAAAGTTAATAAGCCATTCAGTTGATTCCCCATTCCCACTGGTGAAACCCCATCAATGATCCCAATCCACAGAGTATTGAGACACTACAATTTGCATATTACTACAACATTTAGCACTTGGTTGTTTTTAACAGTTATATTGTTTCTCCAGCATAAATGTATGTCCTCTATTTTTCTTACAGATGTTTCTATATTTCTATGACATTTGACAGAGTTAGGCAAAAGGAGATTATCTTAAGTATCTGTTGTTTGACAAACATGATCTGAGTTTTAAGAAGTTCCTGCTAACAACTGATCTGCCCTGGATACTGCAGAATTTATTTAGTACACAATGGTCACACTCCTTCACCCAGTCAGTGTTGGTTTATCCCCAAATCCTCAGGACTGAGTTATTACAGAAGAAGAAGAAGGAGAAGGAGAAGAAGGAGAAGGAGGGAAGAAGGAGAGGAAGAGGAAGAACAAGAAGAAGAAGCAGAAGCAGCAGCAGCAGAAGAGGAAGAAGAAGAGGAGGAAGAAGAAACAACCTCTGGAAAAAAATAAGATCTTAGGTTACTTTTGGGGTTAGTTCTATTTTTAGTCACTATGTAATATAATTTATACATAGATCAGAGGGCACATCCATTTGAATACTCAGGATCATCTTTATGCAAAAACTAAATCAGAGTTTCAACATATTTGCTTCAAAAAGAATAATAAAATAAATAATTGAAAGATCATAAAAATGAGGAGAAAAGAAGTATTCAAGATACCGGTGACTCACGCCTATAATCCCAGCACTCTAGGAGGCTGAGGCAGGTGGATCACTTGAGGTCAGGAGTTTGATAACAGCCTGGTCAACACGGCAAAACCTTGTTTCCACTAAAAATACAAAAATTAGCCAGGTGTGGTGGCAGGTGCCTGTAATCCCAGCTGCTTGAAAGGCTGAGGCATGAGAATCGCTTGAACCCAGGAGGCAGAGGTTGCCGTGAGGTAAGAAAGGGCCGCTGCACTCCAGCCTGGGTGACAGAGTGAGATTCCATCTCAAAAAAGAAAAGAAAAGAAATGTCCAAGATACAAGATACTTCTAAAATTACAGACTTTATTATAAGCAAACAAATATGTGTCTATCACTATCTAATGCTGATAAATCTAGGCTATAATTTCATTAGTAGCCACAATTTTAAACCAATCACTCCTCATAACTAGAATTCTCTATAGTGGCAAGCAGCCAGCTTGCTTAGGATGATGTATCATAAAACCACATCATGAACCTTTTGCATTTCACTCCAAACTGGAATATATCTGTCAAGATAAAGTAGTAAATAGTGTCCGGTTTGGCTTTCTGCCTTAAAAAAAGAACTAATCAGGCCAAAAAGATTGATAGTGATCACTATGACTCTTATATCCTTGCACATGTTCTACAGTCACTAGGAGGGGGCAAAAGCTAGACGTTTGTAAAAATCTAGTCTTTAAAAAAAAAAACCTTCTTAACATAGAAACAAGGTGCTAACAAGGTGCTGTTGTGCTATTGGGATATTTTTTGACCTATCCATATTTGAGAAATAGTCTCTCTCTCTTCCTCTTTCTGTCTCACACATACACATATGCATGCACACAATTTGAAGTTTCTTCTTATCTCTTATTTACATGAATGAGGAATTTCAAAATTATAAAAACATTGAACCAGGCTAGCAGCAGTGGCTCACGCCTGTAATTCCAGCACTTTGAGAGGCCAAGGTGGGCGGATCACAAGGTCAGGAGTTCAAGACCAACATGGCCAATATGGTGAAACTCCGTCTCTACTAAAAATACAAAAATTAGCTGAGCATGGTGGCGAGCACCTGTAGTCCCAGCTACTCAGGAGGCTGAGGCAGGAGAAACGCTTGAACCCGGGAGGCGGAGGTTCTAGTGAGCCAAGATCACACCAGTGCACTCCAGTCTAGGCAACAGAGCAAGACTCTGTCTCAAAAACAAACAAACAAATAAACAAAACATTGAATCAATCCTATTGCCATTTTAACCTTAAACCAATAGCTATTTACTGATTCCTTTTGAAAATCACTTTCTTGGTCAGGCGTAGTGGCTCACACCTGTGATCCAAGCACTTCGGGAAGCTGAGATAGGAGGATCACTTGAGCCCAGGAGTTTGAGAGCAGCCTTGGCAGAATGAGTCCTCATCTCAACAAATGATGAAAAAATTAACCAGGCATGGTGGCTTGTGCCTGTGATCTAAGCTACTTGCGAAGGTGAGGCGGGAGGATCTCTTGACCCTAGGAGTTCAAGGTTGCAGTGAGCTAGAACTGCGCCACTGCTCTTCAGCCTGGGCTACAGGGTTTCAAAAAAGAAAAAAAGCTGGTATAATTTTACATCACAAGCCTAAGTAGATTTAGGGCTCAGTATGTATTTGGAGAATTCACAATAGCAAAACAAGTAAAGAAAACAGCATCAAAACTGAGGGAATTTATCACAAGCAGATCTGCCCTACAAGAAACGCTAATGGAAGTTTTTCAGACTGAAGGGCAATGACACCAGATGGAAACTTAGTCTCATAGTAAAAAGAGTACTATAAATGCTCTTTTTAAAAAATATATTGTTAATGTACTTATAAGAATATGATATCTTAAGGATTATAATGTATGTATATTCAAAATATATGACAAAGGCCGAGGCAGGTAGATTACTTGAGGCCAGGAGTTTGAGGCGAGCCTGGCCAACATGGCGAAACCCCGACTCTACTAAAAACACAAAAAAATTAGCTGGTTGTGGTAGCGCATGCCTGTAGTCCCAGCTGCTAGGAAGGCTGAGACAGGAGAATTGCTGGGCCTGGGGAGGTGGTGGAGGCTGCAATGAGTCCAGATAACACCATTGCACTCCAGCCTGGGCAAGTGAGTGAGACTCCATCTCGAAAATATATATATACATATATATGTGTGTGCGTATGTATATATGTATACATATGTGTGTGTGTGTGTGTATACACACATATATATGATAGTGATACTATGAAGAATGAATGGGGCAAGTGGAAATATAGTGCTATATAGTTTTTATATTACATGTAACTTAGTATAAGTTATGTATTAGTTACAGAAAGACTGACAAGTTATGTACGCATAATGTAAACACTAAGCAACTACTGAAAAGGAAACTATTTTAAAAGCAGATAGAGGAATTATGTTTAAAATGACGTTAAAAATAGTATATACATCAATATATAAAGTAAACTTCATGACAAAGACTATTTCCAGAGTTAAAAGTTACATTTCATAATAATAGGGGCAATTCATCAGGAAGCATAATTAACATAAATATATATGCATTTAAATTTACATAGCTTTAAAATACAAGAAACAAAACTGACAGACAAGAGAAACAAACCTATAATAATAACTAGAGATTTTAACTCATGCCGGGCGCGGTGGCTCAAGCCTGTAATCCCAGCACTTTGGGAGGCCGAGACGGGCGGATCACGAGGTCAGGAGATCGAGACCATCCTGGTTAAAACGGTGAAACCCCGTCTCTACTAAAAAATACAAAAAACGAGCCGGGCGAGGTGGCGGCGCCTATAGTCCCAGCTACTCGGGAGGCTGAGGCAGGAGAATGGCGGGAACCCGGGAGGCGGGGCTTGCAGTGAGCTGAGATCCGGCCACTGCACTCCAGCCTGGGCGACAGAGCAAGACTCCGTCTCAAAAAAAAAAAAAAAAGAGATTTTAACTCATGTCCCAGTAATTTATGGAATAATTTGAATAAAAGTCCAGGAAGAATTCAGAGATTTGGATTTCAATCTCAATCACCTTGACCTAATGGATTTTTATAGAACATTACATATAATAACCTCAGAATACACATTATTTTAAAGAATACATGAGATTTTCACAAAAATAGATTATATGACAGATTATGCATATAGTAAATGTTAACACATTTTTTTTTTTTTGAGACAGAGTCTTGCTCTGTTGCCCAGGCTAAAGTGTAGTCGTGCGATCTCAGCTCACTGCAAACTCTGCCTCCCGGGTTCAGGCCATTCTCCTGCCTCAGCCTCCCGAGTAGCTGGGACTACAGGCGCCCGCCACCACGCCCAGCTAATTTTTTGTATTTTTTAGTAGAGACGGGGTTTCACCGTCTCGGTCTCCCAGCTCGGCTTCCCAAAGTGCTAGGATTGCAAGCGTGAGCCACCGCGCCCGGCCAACAAATTTTTAAAGATTAAAATATTACACAGTAGTTTCTCTAAACACAACACAATTAAATTGTACATAAATTACAATAAATTAACTAAGAAAGATCCCCAAATTTTGAAATTAAACACCAAATATATAAATAAAGTATGAGAAAAAAAAACACAAAGGAAATTTGAAAATGTTATGTTCTAGGCTGACAGATAATGAAAATACAACAAAATTTATAGAATGCAGCTAAGCAGTGTTTAGAGGAAAATTTAAAGCTTTAAATCTTGTATTAGGAAAGAAGCTTTTAAACTGACCACATTTCTATGTTAAGAAGCTAGGGAAAGAAGAGCAAATTAAACCCAAAATAGATGGTCATAAGAGCAGAAACAAGTAAAATATCAAATAGACTGATTTGTTTTTCTTTCTTTTTTTTTTTTTTTTTTTTGAGGCAGAGTCTTGCTCTGTGGCCCGGACTGGAGTGCAGTGGCCGGATCTCAGCTCACTGCAAGCTCCGCCTCCCGGGTTTACGCCATTCTCCTGCCTCAGCCTCCCGAGTAGCTGAGACTACAGGCGCCCGCCACCTCGCCCAGCTAGTTTTTGTATTTTTAGTAGAGAGGGGGGTTTCACCATGTTAGCCAGGATGGTCTCGATCTCCTGACCTTGTGATCCGCCCGTCTCGGACTCCCAAAGTGCTGGGATTACAGGCTTGAGCCACCGTGCCCGGCCTGATTTGTTTTTCTAAGACCACCAGAGTGGGCACAAAAGAACCAGCGAGTAGGCAAGGCTAAAAGCAAAACTGCAAATTTATTCTTTGGTCATCTAGCTTCAGGGACCGGAGTTGGGGGGGGTGGTGGAGTTTCTAATACAGTCCCGACAAGAGTGGGGGCTGAGAAAGCCCGCCCCCCCGCGCATCTGCTGGGAGCGACTTTTCTAGGAGTGGAAGGGCAATAGGCGGGGCACCGGCATGTCGGGGGAGGGGGGGCGCTCCGCAGGTGCCACCAGGTAAATCTTGGTCTCCTCGGATTGACATCACCTGGTGCATGCCTGATTAATCTGCACCTTCCCGCATTCTCGCACACAGGGGAAGAGTTGGTGGTGAAGAAGAACCCGGAAGTGCACCATCCTGCCTCCGTTCCTCCAAACATAGACAATAAGGAAAATTAATAAAAGTTGAATCTTTAAAAAGAGTAATACAATAGAAAAATCCCTAAAGACAGATTTAGAATAAGAAAAAAATACATATTGGCAATATTATGAATAAAATAAGGGGCTACAAATATCAAACAAATAATGAGAGAATGTAATGATCAGCTTTGTACCAATAAATTTAACAACATATATAAAAGATACAAATTCATTGAAAAAATACAACTTAATAAATGTGAAATAAAAATAAAATTTGAATGATCCTTTATTAAATAAACTGAATTTGGACTAAAAATATTCTACCAAAACAAACCAAAAAATTCCTCTAAGCCAAGTTGGTTTCACTGTTGATTTCTAGAAAACGAGTTTCAGCAGGCTGAAATCAAGGTGTCCGCAGTACTGAGTTCCTTCCTTGCAGCTCAGGAGAGGATTCCATTTACTCATCTATTCCAGATTCTAGAGGCTGCCCACATTCCTTGGCTTGTGGCTTTCTTCCATCTTCAAAGCCAGCAAAAGCCAGTGAAGTCATTCTCACATTGTATCACTGTGATTCTGACACTTCCACCCTCTTCCACATATAAGGACTTTTGTGATTACATTGTGTCCACTTGGATAATCTAGGATAATCCCATAATTTTAAAGTCAGGTGATTAGCACCCTTAATTCCATCTGCTACTTTAATTTCTGGGGATTAGGGTGTGGACATCTCTCGGGAACCACTATTCTGCCTACCACAATCTGTATCTCCACATACTAACAACACACTCTGTTATTTCAGAACAAATCGCTGACATCATATCATCTCATTCAGAGCTATTTCAGTATGTATTTTTTTTTTCAAATAAGGATTCTACTAGCCAGGCATGGGGCAAGCACCTGTAGTCCCAAATACTTGGAGTTGAGTGGGAGGGTTGCTTGAGCCCAGAAGTCCAAGGGTCCAGTGAGCTTTGATAGTGCCCCAGCACTCCAGCTTGAGCAACAGAGGGAGACCCCATCTTGAAAAAAAAAAAAAAAAAAGCTAAAAATTATTTTAAAAAGAAAACAATCACACCTAAAACAAATTAGTAATAATTTCTTGGCCAGGTGCAGTGGCTCACACCTGTAATCTCTAGCATTTTGGGAAGCCAAGGCGATTGGATCACTTGACCTCAGAAGTTCAAGACCAGCCTGGGCAATTTGGTGAAACCCCATCTCTATGAAAAACACAAAACTTAGCCAGGTGTTTTGGTGCATGCCTGTAGTCCCAGATGCTTGGGGGACTGAGGCAAGAAGATCCCTTGAACTCAGGAGGTGGAGGTTGTAGTGAGCCTAGATCGTAACACTTCACTTCAGTCTGGGTGACAGTGTAAGACCTTGTCTCAAAATAATAATAATAATATATTTAAATTATCAATTATTGTCTTAAAAGCAACTATTCCGTAATTATTTAAATTACTCTTATTGTAATATAATTTTTAAACTATTTTGCAATTTGTTTGAAACAATTCAGATGCAATTCGTACATGCCATTGAATAATTTTCTATTAAAAGGACAGTATTTCTGAGGATTCCTTAATAGTAAATTATTTTAATTATATTGTTGACTAAATACATACAAACATGAAACCAGAGATAAATTCCTCAAATGTGAATCTCATACATTTATAAAATCATGGCGGGGCGCGGTGGCTCACGCCTGTAATCCCAGCACTTTGGGAGGCCAAGGCGGGCGGATCACGAGGTCAGAAGATCGAGATCATCTTGGCTAACATGGTGAAACCCCGTCTCTACTAAAAATACAAAAAAATTAGCCGGGCGTGGTGGAGGGCGCCTGTAGTCCCAGCTACTCAGGAGGCTGAGGCAGGAGAATGGCGTGAACCCGGGAGGAGGAGCTTGCAGTGACCCAAGATTGCGCCACTGCACTCCAGCCTGGGCGACAGAGCGAGACTCCTTCTCAACAACAACAAAAAATAAATAAATAAAATAAAATAAAATAAAATAAAAAATATTATTGAAACAAACCTATGACCCCAGTTTGAGAAACATTGTTCCTACACCATTGTCTGCATAGTTCATTTTAAAATTAGTTTTTTGGTGTCTTGTGAGTGTTTATTATTGCCTAAACCATTGCTTACTTTCTTTGTTTCATAGTCATTTTTACAAACACATTTTGGTCCCTTACTATATGCCAGTCACTTTTCCTAGCTACCAGAATCAAAAAGGGGAAGAAGACTTGCTTAACTGCTTATAGTGAACTTTTCAAAAAAATGTTGTATTATCAGAATAACTGTAATATGAGTTCTGTGAAGATGGGAATCAGCTCTTCAGCATCTTTGATTCCCCAGAAGGCCAAATAGAGTGCATTTACAAAGTCATTACTCAATCAATGTTCAATAATTAATTAGAGTTAGAAGCCTATATTTTAATCACTCCGTTAAATGTGACAGGCAGACCTGGACAGGAAGAATCATGTTACTATACAGTCTCTTTTCTGCTGAAAAAAAGAAGTGAGTCTGTGTGCATTGGCAGTTATGGTGAAGACACAGTTGCTTGGTGAAAGTGACAGGTGTAACAGCCACCATGGTAACTTGGAGCCAAGCAAGTTATAAAGCTGACCTCCTCAGTGCAGATCCTTACCAGTCAGTATAATAGATGGATAGCTATTATGGGTCAACAGTGATGAATAGGATTTGCTCAGAATAGCCCAACATATTCAGCTCTTTGGGGACAGTGAACATTTATCACTGATTGTTAATCCTTTCAGGAGTCCATTTCAAGGCTAACAAGGTTCTTTTCTGGAATTATTTTTCTTTTGTATATCAGGCCCACAGTCCTACTCATTCAGAAAAATGTTTACTTTCAGGGGCTATGCTAGGTATGTATCTCCTGGGTATTTAATCATGGAATTGCATGGTAGATGAGTCCCAGATCCTAAGGCTAACTTGCTACCCTCTTTCCAGCATGTATGAAAAAGAGAGACTCTTTGGCTTGCATTGTTAAGTGACATCTGGTACAAATTTCAGTATAACACCTGAAACGGATTATAGACAGTAATATATTGATAGACAGTCATACGTTTTAAAACAATAATCTATTAATTCTCAAAGAGCAAAGGCCTCAGGACAAGTATACTCAGGAAGTACAAATGAGTTTTGAAACACACAGCACATGTTGCACCTGTCCAAGTGGGTAGGTAAAATTTGGTGACCTTGAAGAGAATGGGAGCATAGAGACACTAAAAAAGGAGAGCTATATCCCAATATCCCACAATATCTCAATTTCTTTTTCTTTCTTTCTTTTTTTCTTTTTTTTTTTTTTTTTTTTTGAGACGAAGTCTCACTCTGTTGCCCAGGCTGGAGTGCAGTGGTGCGATCTCGGCTCACTGCAAGCTCCGCCTCTCGGATTCAAGCCATTCTCCTGCCTCAGCCTCCCGAGTAGCTGGGACTACAAGCGCCCACCACCAGGCCCGGCTAATTTTTTGTATTTTTAGTAGAGACGGGGTTTCACTGTGTTAGCCAGGATGGTCTTGATCTCCTGACCTCATGATCCGCCCACCTTGGCCTCCTAAAGTGCTGGGATTACAGGTGTGAGCCACCGTGCCCCTCGCTATATCCCAATTTCATAAATCTGGGGTGCTTACTTAGGTTCATGCTCATCCCTGACTGAAGGATAAATCCCTTAAACTCGGAGACCAGATTGTGCATGTCTTTAAACCCCAACTGTGCAACTCAAAGCATCTTTACAGGCCAACATCATCATCATCATCACCACCACCTGGGAGCTTATGAGAAATGCAGCATCACAGGCCCCTCCCCTGCCATACTGAATCAGGATCTGCATTAAAAAATACCTTCAGGCCGGGCGCCGTGGCACCCGTCTGTAATCCCAGCACTTTGGGAGACCCAGGCGGGCGGATCACGAGGTCAGGAGATCGAGACCATCCTGGCTAACACGGTGAAACCCCGTCTCCACTAAAAATACAAAACATTAGCTGGGCGTGGTGGCGGACGCCTGTAGTCCCAGCTATTCCGGAGGCTGAGGCAGGAGAATGGCATGAACCCCGGAGGCGGAGCTTGCAGTGAGCCGAGATTGTACCACGGCACTCCAGCCTAGGGGAGAGTGGGAGACTCCGTCTCAAAAAACAACAACAACAACAACAAAAATCTTCAGGCTGAGCTCAGTGTCTCACGCCTGTAATCCCAGCACTTTGGGAGGCCGAGGGGGGCAGATCACTTGGGGTCAGGAGTTCAAGACCAGCCTGGCCAACATGGTGAAATCCCCTCTCTATCAAAATACAAAAAGTAGCTGGGCATGGTGGTGGGCACCTGTAGTCTCAGCTACATGGGAGGCTGAGGCAGGAGAATCCCTTGAACCCGGGAGGTGGAGGTTGCAGTGAGCTGAGATGCCAGCACTGCACTCCAGCCTGGGTGACAGAGTGAAATTCTGGCTCAAAATAAAACAAAACAAAACCTCAAGTGGTTTGAATATATGTGAAAGTTTAAGAAACATGCCTCCATAGTACTAGCATAGTGCCTTATGCACCATAAGACTCACTACATGTATTTAATTACCCTAGAAAAACAAAGGCATAATAAACTGTAAATTGGTTAGGACTGTAGATCTGAGAGATATAACGGTCCAAGGGAAAAATATAAAAAGAAGGTGCACTATAAAAACATGTGCCTATCAAAGATATTGTGGGGTTTTTTTTAATGCATCATAACAACATGCCAAAAGAATGGATGTTCTAGAGCATCTACTCTCCTTTTTTTTTTTTTTTTTTTTTTTTTTTTGAGACTAGGTCTCATTCTGTCACCCAGGATGGGGTATAGTGGCACAATCCTGTCTCACAACAGCCTCAACCTCCTAGGCTCAAACAATCCTCTTCCCTCAGCCTCCCAAGTAGCTGGGACTATAGAGGTATGTGCCACCACCACCACACCCAGCTATTTTTTTTTTTTTTTTAGAAATGGAGTCTCTAAATATTGCCTAGGCTGCTCTTGAACTCCTGGCCCCGAGCAATTCTCCTAAAGTGGCCTCCTAAAGTGTAGAGATTAAAGGCATGAGCCACTGTGCCTGGCCAAGTATCTGCTTTCAAAGTAAGAAGTTTGTCCCTAGAGGTATAAAAAACAATTCAATGGTACATAAGGTGAACATACTAACATTTTTCTTTACATTTTTATTTTTTAAAGGAGCTATACTAATAGTTTAGTATTCAGATTGCCATTGGTACCTAATCCGTATGTAAAATAGTTCATGAGATTAACAGCAGCACTCTCAGATTATTGAAATTTTCTCTAGTTTATGTGTGTCTTGTTAAATGAATGCAACTAAGTGGACAAATGACTTCAGAAGATTCCTGCAAGGGAAATGCAGATTTAAAATAATTCAAATAGACCAGGCATGGTGGTTCATGCCTGTAATCCCAGCAGTTTGGGAGGTCGAGGCTGGCAGATCACCTGAGGTCAGGAGTTCAAGATCAGCTTGGCCAAAATGGTGAAGCCCCGTCTCTACAAAAATTAGCTGGGCATGATGGCAGGTGCCTATAATCCCAGCTACTCAGGAGGCTGAAACAGGAGAATCGCTTGAACTCAGGAGGCAGAGGTTGCAGTGAGCAGAGATCGTGTCATTACACTCTAGCCTGGGCAACAGAGCAAGACTCTGTCTCAAAACAAACAAACAAACAAACAAACAAACAAAGATAATTTAAATATAAGGAGAGGAGACCAGTAACTCAAAAGGCAAAGTGGGCAGTTATAATTTTTTTTTTTTTTTGAGACAGGGTCTTGGTCTGTCGCCCAGGCTGGAGTGCAGTGGCGAGTAGCGAAATCTCAGCTCACTGTAACCTCCTCCTCCTGGGCTCGAGTGATCCTCCCACGTCAGCCCCTTAAGTAGCTGAGAACATCACACCCAGCTAAATTGTTGTATTTTTTGAAGAAATGAAGTTTCAGGCTGGGCGCGGTTGCTCAAGCCTGTAATCCCAGCATTTGGGAGGCCGAGACGGGCGGATCACTAGGTCAGGAGATCGAGACCATCCTGGCTAACATGGTGAAACCCTGTCTCTACTTAAAAAATACAAAAAACTAGCCGGGCGAGGTGGCGGGCGCCTGTAGTCCCAGCTACTCGGGAGGCTGAGGCAGGAGAATGGCGTGAACCCGGAAGGCGGAGCTTGTAGTGAGCTGAGATCCGGCCACTGCGCTCCAGCCCAGGTGACAGAGCAAGACTCCGTCTCAAAAAAATAAAAAATAAAAAATAATAATAATAAAGAAAAGAAATGAAGTTTCACTATGTTGCCCAGCCTGGTCTTGAACTCCTGAGTTCAAGCGATCCTCTTGGCTCAGCCTCCCAAGGTGCTGGGATACAGGCATGAGCCACCACACTTGGCCAGTCATAGTCCTTAAGCAGACTCTTTATTAGTCACATTCCAGACAAAAACAATGACAATCAAATCAAGTCTAACCTGATGTCAGCCAAAAATCCTAAAATAACCAAAAAGTTTAGTGCATATACCCATAAGAAGATCTTTATCATTCTTTTTTTACTAAATATATTCTTTAATTACTTTATTATTTAAAGATTTTTTAAAACACCATAATTTATGATGAGCTTGTCCTACAGATGCGTTGCCATCTCTGCATATCGTGCTTCGTGAGGCAGATCTTCCCGGAGGCTAGCTGGTAAGCTAAGATCTGAAGATACACTTAGAAAAAAAAGCAAGAAGCAGAACACTGCATAAAATGAGTTATAATTTATAGAAGAAAGAAGCCCACAACACATTTTAAATGTAAATATACATCATCATCAAATTTTATTATTCCAGCCTGGTCACATAACAAAACCATGTATCTACAAAAAAATACAAAAATTAGCTGGGTGTGGTGGTGCATTCCTGTAGTCCCAGCTTTTTAGGGAGGCTGAGGTGGGAGGATCACCTGAACCCAGGAGGTCAAGGCTACAGTGAACCATGATTGCATCACTGTACTCCAGCCTGGGGGACAGAGTGAAATTCAGTTTCAAAAAAAGAAAGAGAGAGAGAAGAAAGTAAAGAAGAAGGAATGGAAGGGAAGGGAAGGGAAGGGAAGGGAAGGGAAGGGAAGGGAAGGGAGGGGAGGGGAGGGGAGGGGGAGGAAAGGGAAGGAGAGAGGGAAAGAAGGAAAGAAAGGAGAAAGAAAAAGAAAGAAGGAAAGGAAGAAAGAAAGAAAATTTAGAATATTGAGGTCAAAGAGAGGAAGTCATAGTTAAGGATCAGGAATTAGAACAGCTTTAGACCTCTCCACAGCAATATGGAAGCAGGAACATAATTAAAAAATGCCTTTATTAATCTGAAGACAAATTGTTTTTCTTTCAGAATTCGATATCCAATCAAATTATTAATCAGTGTGAGGATAGAATACAGATATTTTCAGACATGCAATTTCTCAAAAAAAAAAAAAATACTTCTCAGAAAGCTCTTTTCCAAAAAGCTATAGATATGCTTGATTAAAATACAGTTATGAACCAAGAAAGAGGAAGACATGTACTACCAAAAGTCAGGGGATCAAAACCAGGAGCAAGAGAAGGTAAAGATAAACAGAAATCCTGGATAAGAGGAGACGACAAGACCGGGCACAGTGGTTCACGCCTGTAATCCCAGCACTTTGGGAAGCCAAGGCAGGAGGATCACTTGAGTCCAGGAGTTCGAGACCAGCCTAGGCAACATGGCAAAAACCCATCTCCACAAAAAAACAAAAACCAAACATGTTAACCGGGCATGGTAGTGCTTTCCTGTAGTCCCAGTGAATTGGGAGCCTGAGGCAGGGGTATTGCTTGAGCCCGGGTGATCGAGGCTGCAGGGAACCATGATCTTACCACCGTACTCCCACCTGGGCGATAGAGCAAGACCCTGTCTCAAAAAAAAAAAAAAAAAAAAAGAAAAGAAAAGAAAAAGAGAAAGAAAAGAAAGGAAAAGAAAAAGAAAGGAGAGGGCAAACACTCCTGTGTGGGGCAGGTTGGAAGAGTCTGGGAGCCACTTCTGCAAAGATCACAGTGACAGACTCTCTAAGGTGAGTGAGCATGTTTAGAGGCTCAGGCAAACAGAAGGCTTGAGGTTGACATTTATGGTGTGCTATTATGTAGGCAGATGCTCTTCTAAGACACTTTGCATAGGAAACTTATGCAATAGATGTATTTATTGTACTTATTTTACAGAAAAGGAAAGAAGAGCAGAGCAGATTAACTAGATAGTCCAAGAGCTCACAGCTAGTAAGCAGCATCACAGGGCTCAAAGCCAGGCAATCTGACTCCAGAAACCTTTTATTTTTATTTTCATATTTTTCTCTCCATTTCCACAGGTATCAACAGAGACTTCCAGAAAGCATCATTTTATACTGACTCCCCACAGAAATAGAAATGTTGCCAATTACAAAAAAGAAGAAAAATTTAACTTCAGGAAAAGCAGAAAATTGTATAAGAAAGGAAAAATAACTACAGTTGTCTACATGGTGGTGTTGTAAATGGCATTTTCAGAGTCATAATAACATAAATATTAAATAATAACCTAACTAATATGCAGTGATGTCTAAAATATTGAGGCTGGGTGCGGTGGCTCATGCCTGTAATTCCAGCACTTTGGGAGACCAAGGCGGGTGGATCAGTTGGGGGCAGGAGTTCGAGACCAACCTGGCCAACATGGTGAAACCCTGTCTCTACTGAAAATACAAAAATTAGCGAGCATGGTGGCGCACGCCTGTAGTCCCAGCTACTCGGGAGACTGAGGCAGGAGAATCACTTGAACCCAGGAGGCGGAGCTTGCAGTGAATTGAGATTTCACCGCTGCACTCCAGCCTGAGTAACAGAGTGAGACTCTGTCTCAAAAAAAAAGAAGGCCGGGAGCGGTGGCTCAAGCCTGTAATCCCAGCACTTTGGGAGGCCGAGATGGGCGGATCACGAGGTCAGGAGATCAAGACCATCCTGGCTAACACGGTGAAACCCCGTCTCTACTAAAAAATACAAAAAATTAGCCGGGCGTGGTGGCGGGCGCCTGTAGTCCCAGCTACTCGGGAGACTGAGGCAGGAGAATGGCGTGAACCCGGGAGGCGGAGCTTGCAGTGAGCTGAGATCCGGCTACTGCACTCCAGCCTGGGCGACAGAGCGAGACTCCGTTTCAAAAAAAAAAAAAGAAAGAAAAGAAGAAGAAAAAAGAAAAGAGAAAAGAAAATGAAAGGAAAGAAAAAAGAAAAGAAAAGGAAAAAGAAAAAGAAAAGGAAAAGGAGACAAGAAAAGGCAAGCACATAACAGCAGGGGGAGCTGTCAGACTGCCACGCGGAACTGACAAGCTCCCCAGCACGGTGCAGCGTTCTGGAGCAAACATTAAAGGAATTTCACAGTGGAGAGGATTGGGCAGGCCATTGTTCCACCACCTAGCTCAGACATTTAGAAAAGAGAAGGACCTTGGTTTGAATATCTAGCTGGAGGCTATCAACTCACCACTTCTGGAAGCTGGGCAGCCAGTCCTTTCTTCCTTTTTAAAAATTGATACATAATAATTGTACATATTTATGTGGTACATGTGATATTTTGATATATGTATGAACTATGGAATGATCAAATTAGGGTAATTAAGATATCCACCACCTTAAACATGTATCATTCTTTTGTGTTGGAAACATTCCAAATCTTCTAGCTATTTCACAATATACAATAAGTTATCATTAACTATTGTCACCCTTCCATGCTATCAAACCTAGAACTTATTCCTTCTAACTGTATTTTTATACCCATTGACCTACATCCCCTCATGCCCCACACCTGACATTTCTTTTTTTTTTTTTTTTTTTGAGACGGAGTCTGGCTCTGTCGCCCAGGCTGGAGTGCAGTGGCCCCGATCTCAGCTCACTACAAGCTCCGCCTCCCGGGTTCACGCCATTCTCCTGCCTCAGCCTCCCAAGTAGCTGGGACTACAGGCACCCGCCATCTCGCCCGGCTAGTTTTTTGTATTTTTAGTAGAGACAGGGTTTCACCGTGTAGACCAGGATGGTCTCGATCTCCTGACCTCGTGATCCACCCGTCTCGGCCTCCCAAAGTGCTGGGATTACAGGCTTGAGCCACCGCGCCCGGCATTTCTTAAAAGAAGACATACAAATGGCCAACAGGTATATTAAAAATGCTCAACATCACTAATTAGGAAAATGCAAATCAAAGCCACAAGTAGATATCATCTCACCCCAGTTAAAATGGCTATCATCAAAACGACAAACAAATAACATATGCTGGGGAGGATGTGGAGGAAGGGGGATGCTGGTACACTGTGGGTAGAAATGAAAACTAGTGAATCTTTTCTTGAAGGGAGACTTAAAGTGTGTCTCTTAGTATTGGCCATGATATATTTTTGCTGTTAAATTTTACAGCCACGGTGCACATGTATTCATGCACTGCTTGCTGTTTATTTTCCATTTACCTACTTCAACTTTTATGGTCTTATTATTTTAAAATTAATAAATTACTTTAAAATTATTTTATTATTAAATTCAATACAACATCTGTGCTCATTTCAAACAAATATAAAGGGATACAATGAAAACTAAATTCCTAGGCCAGACTCCAGTTGCCCAAGATTCCCTTTCCAGAAGAACCACGATGATCATTTCTTGCATCTCCTTCCAGAGATAGCTATTAATTAATAAGTATGAAGTGTTTAGAACATCCCCTAGCTCAAGGCAAAGACCATACAAGTGTCTGTTGTTAGTAACAATAATAATATTAGAGGGGGCCAGGCACAGTGGCTCATGCCTGTAATCCCAGCACTTCGGGAGGCCAAGGCAGGTGGATCACCTGAAGTCAGGAGTTCGAGACCAGCCTAACCAACATGGAGAAACCCCGTCTCTACTAAAAATACAAAAAAATTAGCTGGGCATGG
Source organism: Piliocolobus tephrosceles (assembly GCF_002776525.5). Taxonomy (NCBI): domain Eukaryota; kingdom Metazoa; phylum Chordata; class Mammalia; order Primates; family Cercopithecidae; genus Piliocolobus; species Piliocolobus tephrosceles. Next base: position 1,876,994 of record NW_022302087.1, on the reverse strand, counting down.
TGGCGCATACCTGTAATCTGAGCTACTCGGGAGGCTGAGGCAGGAGAATAGCTTGAACCTGGGAAGCAGAGGTCGCGGTGAGCCAAGATCACACCATTGCACTCTAGCCTGGGCAACAAGAGCGAAACTCAGTCTCAAAAAAAAAAAAAAGTAGTATTGGAGGTGGAGGTGTTAGCAGCAGCAAGGCGGTGGTAACAGTAGTAGCAATAGCATTAGTAGTTAGTTGCCTATATCTACCTTAATCTTTTTAAATGGCTGCATGGTATTATAACGGTGTAATATAATTTTTAAAACACTGCCCTACAGAAGGGACAATGAATAACAAAAAGCTGCTATCATTACCATAGTCCCCTAAACTAATACAAAGGACAAATACATAAATTAGATGTGTCAAAAACAAATTATCTAGAAAACTCTTCATGCCCTGATTTAGAGCACTAAAGGGAGAAGTGGGAAGACTTGTGTTAATTTGATGTTGAATGTGGAGGAGTGGTAGGAGTCATATAATTATTCAGCCTCATCTAGTCAAATGTAAGTACTAGAAACTTACACATAACACAGTATAAGGTGGCATTTCAACTGGCATATGCAAATGTGTTTATTGGCAGAGATTTCACAGACAGGGCCATTAACAAAACAGATTTCTAATTAAATCAGTTTCACGGGTAACTACTGAAAGCCTATCCTCAAAAGATGGGGTCGTGCCCATAGCCTCAATATTACCTTTGTATAGTACACACCAAGTTGCAGAGGCATCTTAATTTCAGCAACTTCTCTCACACTCAGATATTCTCACTTTATAGTAGCATAGCATTTATAGAGAAATAACTCTGGGTCCACATTGCCTGGGTGTTTGAATTGTGGATCTGCCATTTATAGCTGGGTGACCTGGGGTAAATTACTTAACTTTTCTGAGCTTCCTCTTCCTTGTCAGTAAAACAGAAGTTATAATAATACCATCTCATAGAGTGGCTGTGACTATCAAATGAGTTAATACATGTGAAGGGGCCGGGCGCGGTGGCTCAAGCCTGTAATCCCAGCACTTTGGGAGGCCGAGACGGGTGGATCACGAGGTCAGGAGATCGAGACCATCCTGGCTAACACTGTGAAACCCCGTCTCTACTAAAAAATACAAAAAACTAGCCGGGCGACGTGGCGGGCACCTGTAGTCCCAGCTACTCGGGAGGCTGAGGCAGGAGAATGGCGTAAACCCGGGAGGCGGAGCTTGCAGTGAGCTGAGATCCGGCCACTGCACTCCAGCCCGGGCGACAGAGCAAGACTCCGTCTCAAAAAAAAAAAAAAAAAAAAATACATGGGAAGGACTATATGAGTGTTTGTTTCTATTAGCAATGGTGTATCTTTTTTATTATATGTATCTCATTTTCAAACTTAATCCAGTTCTTGTCATTGAACATTTTAATGCTCAGTTGTGACTTAAATAATTTCATTTGAAAGGAAACCATATCCACATATTAAGTCTCTAGTGATTTATGAAGCCACAAGACTGAACCTAGAACCCAAAGTCATTCCATCAACAAGAAAGTTTTAGCCTTGGCATATTTGACAACAGAGCTGAAGAATATGGCCCTAGGAAAGGCTTTTGTAGTAGACCAGACATGAGAAACACTTGAAAGCAGGACACAGCATTTCCCAGAGGAAATCAGACCACTGGTACTTTAGAAATGATTAATAATGTTAATGAGTATTTAGCATTCTTGGAAGCATAGCTTAATTGACTACACAGTCCTAGGGGACTAAGAGAATGAAGTATAAGAATGGAATCTTGGCTCTACTTGAGCCAATTTTTCAAGCCAAGCAAATTAAACAAGGGTAGGAATCCATGTGTTTGAATAGTTCTATTTAAAATGTCATCAAGAGACATCAGGTCATAGTAGGATTAGGAAGGGAAAAAAACATGGTTAATTTACATTGGGGTTGTACCATTGCTTTAAGCATCCTGTCCTTGCTTGTCGATGGAAATTTGGAATAGAAAAGGTATGCTATCCTTAAATATCAGGTAGCTTACATTACCTGAAAGCTACTTGCCCTACTTTCAGAGGGTGTTCCTGAAATAGAATTATTTATGGTGGAGAAAATTGTACTTTAAGGTAGAAATAGCTGAGGGAACCCATGTGGTTTCTGGAAAAGAAAGCCTTAATTCATTAGATGCATTATTAAAATTATCGGTGAAGGGGTAATTGGACCCACAGACTCCTTTTGTAGAATTCACTAAGGAACGTGAATTAAAGATACTAGCATCTTGGTTGGATGCCAAGAAATATAATAGTACAAATAAAGCCTTGAGGAAACACTCTTTTTTTTCTGTTTGTTTTGTTTTGTTTTGTTTTGTTTTTTTGAGATAGAGTCTCACTCTTGTTGTTCAGGCTAGAATGTAATGGCACCACGATCTCGGCTCACTGCAACCTCTGCCTCCCACGTTCAAGAGATTCTCCTGCCTCAGCCTCCCCAGTAACTGGGATTACAGATGCCTGCCACCACGCCCAGCTAATTTTTGTACTTTTAGGAGAGACAGCGTTTCACCATGTTGGCCAGGCTGGTCTTGAACTCCTGACTTCAGGTGATCCGCCCACCTTGGCCTCCCAAAGTGCTAGGATTACAGGCATGAGCCACCGTGCAAGG
>NW_022302087.1:1837899-1874344 GCF_002776525.5 Piliocolobus tephrosceles | reverse complement strand
TACTGAAAAGACAAATAAGACAAATTTTGTCTTATTGAAAGACAAAATGATACTTCTAATGTAAAGTTAAATTGCGACAAAAGGCATATATGATAATTTAGAAAGCAAGAAGTGCAGCTCTCAACTCTCCTCTGGGGGGGCTTTTCCATTTGATCCTTTTATGGGATATGGGGCAGGGAAAGGTGAGTGAGAGGACAGGCAAGGTAGGAAGAACAGCTAGAAGTAAAGCCTAGACGTGAATGAGAACAAGTTCACCATTGTCAGCAGGAGCAGAGATTTTGCACTGGGAAATCTGAAAAAAAGAATAGCACATTAAGAATAGACATGAACTTCCTATTAAGACATTGTCAGAAAGCCATGAAGAGGTTTCAAGTAGGAGAGTTAAACGAGGTAAACGCTCCAGATTATTTATTTGACCGTCAGGACATTTTGGAGGAAATGACTACCGGAGAGATGAGACAAAGTGCTGTCTCAGTTCCTGCCATCAGCCCTTCATAACTTTTCAAGGTTCCTGCCTTACCTTGGTGTAGTTTGTCTTTCCTTTTCTACACATTCCACTGAAAACTACTGAGAATCACAATAATAGCTACCATTTATTAAAGATCTGTTTTCTGCAAGTTTTATAAGCACTCTCTCACAAAACAACAGCCCAATCTGATAAGAACCACCACTGCTCTTTTACTGATGAAGAAACAGGCTGAGGGAGGGTGAGGAGCGCCCCTGCTTTCTCATAGCTGGTAAGTGATAAAGCCAGGACTTGACAATGGCTCTGTTTAACTACAACATCAGTATTCTCTTCACTATAATTTTAAAATAAGGGAAGCTGAGGCTGGTCGCGGTGGCTCGCACCTGTAATCCCAGCACTTTGGGAGGCTGAGACCGGCGAAACACCTGACGTCAGGAGTTCGAGACCAGCCTGGCCAACACGGTGAAACCCCATCTCTATTAAAAATACAGAAAATTAGCCGGGTGTGGTAGTGGGCACCTGTAATCCCAGCTACTCATGAAGTTGAGGCAGGAGAATCGCTTGAACCCGGGAGGCAGAGGTTGCAGTGAGCTGAGATTGCTCCATTGCACTCCAGCCTGGGCAACAAGAGTGAAACTCCATCTCGAAAATAAATAAATAAATAAATAAAACTTAAAAATAAAATAATAAAATAAGAGAGGTTGAAGGAAAAAGGAGTAAGAGTTTTGTCTTTCTGGAATTTAGTAACCTGTGGGAATTCTATGAACTGCTACATTTCATCGCTCAGCTTCACGATACCTCCTTCTTTCACTGTTAGTCATATCTGTGAGGAAAAAAGAAGACTGAGAAATCTAGCCCCTCTTAAACACCACCCATGCTTTTTATGTGTGAGCCATTTATTCATTCATTGAAGAAGTATTGATTGAATATCTACAATCTGCTAAGCATGCTCGATCTTAATCCAATAGCAAAGCTGGAAAAGACTCTTGCGATGTCCCAGTGAAACACATTTAAATGCAGTGACAGAAATGAATAAATAGATAAATGCAGCAAGTAGACAACTGTATGTTTCATTACCTCATACATATTGTTTCATTTGAAAGACAAGTCCAACTTTAAAATACAGGAATAAATCTTAACTTTATGGAATTGTGGTTATAGTTAGAGATTCAGAAAATACATTTTACTAACATAAAAGTGTCTGAGGATCTTTTAGAAAGCCTTCTTTAAAAAAAAAATCTAAAATCACTTTCAAGAAATGTTACACAATTTATGGTCAGGTGTGGTGGCTCATGCCTGTAATCCCAGCACTTTGGGAGGCCAAGATGGGAGGATCATTTGAGGCCAAGAGTTTGAGACTAGCCTGGTCAGCATAGCAAGATCCCATCTCTAAAAAAAAAAAAGAAATGTTCTACAATTTATAGTATTGGCCATACAGTCACTTATCTACCTCTATACAATAGAAAATAAACAGCAGAAGGTCAGTATATTTCCAAACTGTTAATCTCCTTTTCTGACTACTGCATGCCTAGTATTTTTTTTTTTTTTGAGATGGAATCTCACTCTGCAGCCCAGGCAAGAGTGCATTGGTGTGGTCTTGGCTCACTGCGACCTCTGCCTGCTGGGTTCAAATGATTCTCCTGCCTCAGCCTCCTGAGTAGCTGGGATTACAGATATAAGCCACCACACCCAGCTCATTTTTGTATTTTTAGTAGAGACAGGGTTTCGCCATGTTGGCCAGGCTGGTCTCAAACTCCTGACTTCAGGTGATTCGCCTGCCTCAGCCTCTCAAAGTGCTAGGATTACAGGCATAAGCCACTGCGTTCTTAACATTATAGATTAATAATATCACAACTCTGATACCATACTTATCTGTGGATCAATAATTTTTTTTTTTTTTTTTTTAGTTACCTGTTAGTTCATTTGTAACACTTTTCAAAAAACAGACCACATGGCACTTTACCTTCTTTCTCCTGATTTCCAGGAGATCCTGAATTGAGGCTACACTGGGAAGGGATCTAAGTCATATTTGAAAGGGGATGCATATACATATTTGCATGCATACACATAAAACATCTCTAGAAGGCCATGTAGGAGACTCTTGACATTAATTCTCTTGGAGGAAGAGACCAGGTGGATAAGAGATACAGGTGGGAGGTTTTTCACCCTTTGGTAACTTAAGTTTTGATCTGTGTGAATGAATTCTTTACTCAAAAAATAAAAATAAAGATAAATCATATTTGTTGCACCTATTCTCAGTTCCAGATTAGTCTCCTGGTAAAACAGTGTATTAGTTCATTTTGCATTGCTATAAAGGAGTATCTGAGACTGAATAATTTATAAAGAAACGAGGTTTATTTAGCTCACAGTTCTGCAGGCTGTACAAGCATGGCACCAGCATCTGCTCAGCTTCTGGCGTGGCCTCACCAGGGGAATCATGGTGGAAAGCAAATGAGGGGCCAGAGTATCACAAGGTGAGAGGGAGCAAGAGAGAGAGGGAGGAGGTTCCAGCCTCTTTTAAACACTTAGATCTTGTGTGGATTCATAGAGTGGGAACTCACTCATTACTGCAAGGACAGTCCCAAGCCCTTCATGAGGGATACACCCCCCTGACCCAAACACCTCCCATTAGGACCACCTCCAACATAGGAGTTCACATTTCAACATCAGATCTGGAGGGGAAAAAACATCCAAACCCTATCAAACAGCCTTTGACTTTGGACAATAGTAATATGAACGTTCCTTTGTCTAGACTCAACAGTCTTATTTTGATTACACAAAATAATTGTAGTTTATATAAATAAATAAAAATCCAGAGTTTAACCAATGAAAGCAAAGAAATGGACATTTACAACATTGTACTAGATATCAGTGCACATGAGTTCTGTGTGGTAGATAATGTCAGTTTGTTCACATCTCTCTAACTCCCTCCCTTGGGTAGCCACCTCCCTCTCTGACTCTGTGCTTGGCTGTGGGACTAGCTTTGGTCAGTTGGACAATACACATTGTGACTCAAGTAGCAGGTTGAAAAATGCATGTGCATTGAGACTTGCCTTCTCTTGCTGCAGGGAACTCTGGCCACCGTGGGAAGGAGCTTGGGCTAGTCTGCTGGGTCACAAAACTTATGTGGCCATTGCCTAGCTGACATAGAACCATCTATAAATGAGGTTCCCCCTTGACTACCTAGCCTGTTATGTCCAGCATATGAGTGAGGCCATCCTGAATCACCAGCCCCATCCTAAACAGCCAAGACTAAGACAACTATTCAGAGATTGTTTTAAATAGCTCTGTTTTGGGGTGGTTCATTAGGCAGCAAAGGCAAACTAATAAAGCCTGCAATATGCATAAAGATTCATTTAGAAAATACAGCTAAGTAAACCTTAGAGATATTTTAGAAGTTTCTCTTTCACTTAATATGGGGCAGATAGCTTTCCTATCTGTAGAATTACCTCAGTTTTTTAAATGGTCTCATTATATTCCGTGGTAACATGATTTAACATTCACTACTTGATGTATATTGGTTTTATAATTTAAGAGGAATAATCCTGCGTTAAATGTCCCTTAAACCAAAAGCATCCTATATTAAGTTCCTTTCCAGGATAATAAGGAGTGCTAAGAATTATTAGCTCACTGCCAGCTCCCCAGTAGGCTCAGTTATATCTGAATTTCTGGATCACATTTGCAAGCAACATATTCTCCATACTTCATCAAACCCCTAGCTCTTAAGTTGACTTATTAAAGTTTGTTTCCTCTTACATCCTTACGTTGTACCAGGCCCTTTTACACTCCAAAATTGCTCCCATCATTTCCAAAATAGACATATATTCAGGATTCAACTTCAATATTGAGGATTCAATCAAATAGCCAAATTTTGGGCACTGAGCCTTATGATACCTATAGAACCTAAAAAAGCCATTTCCACATGAAACATCCACCCACACCAATGTCATCAGTTTATTTCCTTGTTTGTTAAACAAGAAAGAACAAGAACAGATGACTCACCTACATGTCATTATTTCTTCAACTGATGATGAAAGTTTATCAGTTCTGAACAGAATTTATAGGTTAAAGGAAAGAGAAATTTTCCTTAATTCCAATCTTGCCTCATGTTAAGGAGATATATATCCTGTTTATTTGTATGACAGTTAAACATTATGTCTTATATCTTACATAAAACTAAATAAAGTGTAGCTGCCCAACTTAAAGGGGCCTGTTTCTTGGCCACTGAGAAGTAGCTTAAACTTTGCTTGATCAGATGGTGCCAGAGAATGTGAAAATATAAATTTTTAGAATTTTTTTCCTCTTTTAACATGTTCCTCTACTTCTAGAAATTCAGCTTCATCGTCATGAGGCCATGTGTCACTTTGGAGGAGACGGCGCCTAAATTCATCTCTCTTCTAAGAAAAAAGGAAATGAAGCAGCACAGAAGAAAACTTCTGTTTGCCCCCTCATGTAACACTATATGCAAGAAAATTTTAATTTGAGGGACTGCTGATTTATTTTTACTTCAGAGCCAAAAAGCACAAGAGTTACATCTTTTTTAAATGACATGTGGAGAAAAATCAAGCATTCTGAATCATTTTCTTTTAAAGGCTCTTCTGGAGACTTTAAACCAACTCTCAAAGTAGCAACACTTTCTGGTGGATCCTGAAGTTCAGAATCCTATACAGATCATTACTTTTCTCCTCTGGGTTCTGCACAATGGACGATTGTGAAGAGGAGTATGTGAGGACAAAGACATAGCTGTCACTGGGACCCAATTGTGGTCAAACAGACCTAGAGTTTATTTAGTTGGAGGTTTACCAACCAGGGAAGGCTCTTGGTTGTTGATACCAATTTTGTTTTTTGCTTATCTGCTTGTTTGGAGGTTTTTAATCAACTTCAGGGGCCTATAAGACAGTTTTGCTACAAGTTTCGCTAAAGAAGAGTAGAGTTGGCCAGGCACGGTGGCTCATGCCTGCAATCCCAGCACTTTGGAAGGCCGAGGCAGGCGGATCACCTGAGGTCGGGAGTTCGAGACCAGCCTGACCAACATGGAGAAATCCTGTCTCTACTAAAAATACAAAATTAGCCAGGCATGGTGGCACATGCTTGTAATCCCAGCTACTTGGGAGGCTGAGGCAGGAGAATTGCTTGAATCCGGTGGGCAGAGGTTGTGGTGAGCCAAGATCGCACCATTGCACTCCAGTAGAGTTAGAGAGGTTATTTCATGAAGCCCTTTTTCTTGAAAGTGGCAGTTAAATAAGGAAACCCTCCTGAAAGCTCTGAGAGCTCTGAGCAGTGTCGCTCCACCTGAGAGTGGAGGGTGGGGAAGGAAGAGTCAATGTAATAAGGGAAGGAATTCCTCTCTTAGTCTTCACTCGGGCAACTCATTCCACACCACCTTATAAATGATGCCCTTTTCTACATCTTCAACAACTGATATGGACTGAATGACTGTGTCCGTCCAAAGTTCACATGCTGAAATCTAATCCCCAATGTGATGGAAGCCCCACCTCCAGAACTAATCCTCATTCTGAAGGTGGGGTCTTTGGGAGGTAATTAGGTCATGAGGGTGAAGCCCTCATGATTGGGACTAGTGCCCTTATAAGAAGAGGCTGGAGGCCGGGTGCGGTGGCTCACGCCTATAATCCCAGCACTTTGGGAGGCCGAGGCGGGCGGATTACGAGGTCAGGAGATCCAGACCATCCTGGTTAACACAGTGAAACCCCATCTCTACTAAAGAATACAAAAAATTACCCGGGCGTAGTGGCGAGCGCCTATAGTCCTAGCTACTCGGGAGGCTGAGGCAGGAGAATGGCGTGAACCCAGGGGGCGGAGGTTGCAGTGAGCCCAGATTGCACCACTGCACTTCAGCCTGGGTGACAGAACGAGACTCTGTCTCAAAAAAAAAAAAAAAAAAGGAAGAGGCTGGAGAGCTAGCTTACTCTCTTTCTACTATGTGAAGATAAAAGATGTTGGCTGTTTGCAACCTGGAAGAGGGCCCTGACCCCATGCTGGGGCCCTCATCTCAAACTTCCAGCCTCTGGAACTGTGAGAAATAAATTTCTGTTGTTTATAAGCCACCCAGACTACAGTACTTTGTAACTTTGTTACAGTCACTTGAATAGATGATGGCAAACATATTTTCAATTGATCATAATTCCTACTTCTTATTTCTAAGTGATATTCTGTCTCTTATGCTCACCGCTTCTAAAATACAAGGAATTCCTTTTTTTCTTTTTTTGAGATGGAGTCTTGCTCTGTTGTTGGGCAGGCTAGAGAACAGTGGCACAGTCTCAGCTCACTGCAACCTCCGACTCCTGGGTTCAAGCGATTCCCCTGCCTCAGCCTCCCGAGTAGCTGGGATTGCAGGCATGCGCCACCACACCTGGCTAATTTTTGTATTTTTAGTAGACACAGTATTTCACCATGTTGGCCAGACTGGTCTCCAACTCCTGACTTCAGGTGATCCGCCCGCCTCAGTCTCCCAAAGTGCTAGCATTAGAGGCATGAGCCACTGCGCCCAGCTGAAACACAAGAATCTTTAGGACTTTTGCCTAAAATTAAACTTTTTCTCTGTATGTTCCCTCTAAGCAACCTCATCCATTACAAAGGTGTCAGCTACCAGTACTTGGTGGTGTAAGTAGAAGGTTCTCTAACGTATTTTTCTGAGTCTCAGACTAAATTACATCAAGTAGATCTAAATTTAAACCAGTAACTTTCTCACCAAATCTGACTTTCTGTTTCTATTTCCTATCTCCTGAGTGGTAACACCAACTACCTACATCACTTAAGCCAGAAAAGCCTAGAATAAGGCCACATTCGCCTTCAACGACATACCCAATATTTCAGAAGTCCAGTGATTTCTTTTTTTATCTTCTCAAGTTATCTTGTTTGTCACATTTTTATCTCCTCTACTACTGCCATAGTTTAGTCCCGAAATTATTCCTCACTTGGATTTCCAACATAACCTCTTAAGTGATTTTCTTTTATCTTTTCCTAGTCTACCTCTTGGATATAAATCAAGTCCACTCCTTGTAATCACCAAACCCTGCAGCACTTGTAGCCAAATTTCATCATCACGCATACATAGCAGTTCTTCAAAAGCTCAATGGACCCCTGAAATTTTATACAAGAGTATGTATAAATCATAAAATTAAAAATCAGTACACACATAAAAACTATGATCTTTTTAACTCTTCCACTACCACTATGTATCAGGTTCCAGTCTTATTAGAGTTGCTGAAATGAACTGAAATGAACACATTTCTTTTTTTTTTTTTTTTGAGATGGAGTCTCGCTCTGTTGCCCAGGCTGGAGTGCAGGGGCGCAAGCGCCGCTCACTGCAAGCTCCATCTCCCAGGTTCAAGCGATTCTCCTGCCTCAGCCTAGAAGTAACTGGGACTACAGGTGCCCACCACCACGCCTGGCTAAATTTTGTATTTTTAGTAGAGACGTGGTTTCTCCATGTTGGCCAGGCTGATCTTGAACTCCTGACCTCAGGTGATCCACCCGCCTCTGCCTCCCAAAGTGCTGGGATTAGAGGCGTGAGCCACCACGCCCGGCCAAACACATTTCTCTCATTTTTATGCTTTGTGTGCACAGTTCCCTGTAACAAAATACCCTCAACTTCTTATCCAAAACACTACTTAGTTCCAGGACGTCCCATCTGGGATATTTTCGTTCTTATTCTGGTACCTGAAGAACAGCCTGATACCTTCTGCGGATTCTCATAGCACCTATGGCTGTCGTATTATACAAGTCGAATATCCCTTACTTGAAATACTTGGGACAATTAGTGTTTCTGATTTCAGATTTTTTTTTTTTCTGATTTTGGAATATTTGTATTATATACTTACTGGTTGAGCATCCCTAATCCAAAAATTTTAATCTAAAATGCTCCAATGAGCATTTTTTTCTTTCCTTCTCTGTTTTTTTTTTTTTTTTTTTTTGGTAAGACAAAATCTCCCTCTGTCACCCAGGCTGGAGAGCAGCGGCGCAATCTTGGCTCACTGCAAGCTCCGCCTCCTGGGTTTATACCATTCTCCTGCCTCAGCCTCCCTAGTAGCTGGGACTACAGCCACCCACCACCACGCCCAGCTGTTTTTTGTATTTTTAGTAAAGAACGGGGTTTCACTGTGTTAGCCAGGATGGTTTCGATCTCCTGACCTCGTGACCCTCTCGCCTCGGCCTCTCAAAGTGCTGGGATTACAGGTGTGAGCCACCGTGCCCGGCCATCCAATGAGCATTTCTTTTCAACGTTATGTTGGTGCCCAAAAAGTTTAATATTTTGGAAGCATTTCAGATTTCATGTTTTTGGAATAGGGATACTCCACTGTATAAATTCTCCAAGATTGAGTTGTCTGAAGATAAGGATTTTATCTTTGTGTGAAAGATAAAATAATAGCCTCCCAAAGATGTCTCATGTCTTAGTCTCTGGAGCTGTGAATATGTTACCTTGGATGACAAAATAAACTTTGCCAATGTGACTAACAGAGGTTGGAGTGAGGCAAGGAACCGGTCATACACCAAGGAATGAAGGCAGTGTATAGAAGCTTGAAAAGGCACAAGAACACATGCTCCCTTAGACCCTCAAGAAGCCTGTTGATGCCTTAAATTTAGAACTTTTGTCCTCCACCTGTAATCGCAGCACTTTGGGAGGCTGAGGTGTGTGGATCATGAGGTCAGGAGTTCAAGACCAGCCTGGCCAACATGGTGAAACCCCATCTCCACTAAAAGTACAAAAAAAATTAGCCTGGCATGGTGGTGGGCACCTGTAATCCCAGCTACTCAGCAGGCTGAGGTAGAGAACTGCTTGAACCTGGGAGGCAGAGGTTGCAGTGAGCTAAGATTGCGCCACTGCACTCCAGCCTGGGTGACAGTGAGACTCTGTCTCAAAAAAAACAAAAACAAACAACAAAAAAAACCTTTGATCCTCTAGAACTGTAAAATAAATCTGTCTTAAATCACTACGTTTGTGGCATCAGTAGTAAAATTAATATGCTTAACAATCTTTTCCTTCTAGAACCAACTAGAGTACTAAGTTTAGAATAAGTAAACAATCTTGGTCTGGGAGAATTTTTCTCTAAAGCTAAATGTGGCTAAATTTTGACCCACGTCAGTTATTTACTTTATGCCTAAACTTGGCCAACTGTGGTAGCTCACGCCTGTAATCCCAGCACTTTGGGATGCCTAGGTGGGAGGATCACCTGAGGCCAACATGCTGAAACTCTGTCTCTACTAAAAATACAAAAATTAGCCAGGTGTGGTGGTGCATGCCTGGAATCCCAGCTACTCGGGAGGCTGAGGCACGAAAATCACTTGAACTCTGGAAGTGGAGTTGCAGTGAGCTGAGATCCTGCCATTGCAGTCCAGCCTGGGCGACAGAGTGAGACTCTGTCTCAAAGAAAAAAAAAAGAGGTCTAAACTCAGTAGCCACTTAAGTGATTGATAATTTTATCAAACAGTCATCTACTTTTTTCTAAATAACAATCTATTCTTGACCCTCTTGGGAGGCAGGAGAGCATTAAGGATGTATTAAGAAAATTGGTGGACTGTGATTCTTTCTCTGAGAAATTGATGTTTAAGGTCTGAACTATAAATAACTTTTAACTAAGCAAAAAGGAAGATTCCTTTCCTAACCCTTTTCCTAATATAATGATTCCTTTATATTAACTCAGTCATTGGAAGTAAAGAGAAGGCTGGTTAATACAAAGGAATAAAAAGAAAGCCAGCTTAGCTGAAGGCTAGAGAGCAAAGAAGAGACAGGATGAGACACTGGAGATACAGGAGATGAAGACCAGGTCCTTAAAGGCCTTGTACGGGGGATCCCCTTGGCTGAGAACAATGGGAAAGCTCTGAAGGATTTTAGCAAGGGGTGGATTGGGATGGAGAAAGACAAGACCAGATTCCACTTTTGAGAAGAGCCCTCTAGCTTTACTTTAAAATGTGAGTGTTGAATTGGGGCAGATGTGCACTGAAGTGAGCGGATCTGAGGAGTTGCTTCTTTGTCTTCAGATTTTTTAATTGAATAAAATAAATGAGTTCAGGTTAAAAAAAAAAATTCTACCTCACCACACCTATGACTGACATTTCAATCAGTAGCCTAAGTAAAAGGACGCATGGATATGACACAATCTTATGAAGGTTCAAGTAGAACACAAAGGTGGAAAGAGGGCAAATTCTTTCTCTTCTTGAGCTGGGACATCAATTTTTTTCTTGCCCTCTCGCCTTCCCACAATCTTTTCTACACTGGGAGTTACACCAACCGTTCCCTTGGCTCTCCAGCCTGAGAATGGAGATTGAGTCACACCAGATATCCTGGTTCTTCAGCTGGCAGACAGTACATTGTGGGACTTCTTGGTCACCATTATTGTGTGAGCCAATTCCCATAATAAATCTCTTTTTGCATATTTACATATGTCCTATTGTTTCTCTGGGGAACCCCGACTAATACGTATAGTTATGTCAAAAACTACATCCATTCAATCCTGGGAGCAAGTGGAGATGGTGATGATGGGAGTGTGCCTAAGAAGTGACAAAATTATAAAACACCTAGGAATGAATTTAACCAAAGAAGTTAAAGATATCCATGAGAAAAACTATAAAACACTGATGAAATAAATTGAAGAGAAGTGACAACATTAATGTTGGAAGAGGAGGGCAAATCACTATGCATTACAATAAACTTGATGTTTACAATGTTCATCACCATTTTTTTTTTTTGAGATGGAGTTTCGCTCTTTGTTGCCCAGGCTGGCGGGCAACGGCGCGATCTCAGCTCACCGAAACCTCTGCCTCTCAGGTTCAAGTGATTCTCCTGCCTCAGCCTCCCGAGTAGCTGGGATTACAGGCATGCAAAACCACAACTGGCTAATTTTGTATTTTTAGTGGAGATGGGGTTTCTCCATGTTGGTCAGGCTGGTCTTGAATTCCCAACCTCAGATGATCCGCCCGCCTCGGCCTCCCAAAGCGCTGGGATTACAGGCGTGAGCCACCGCACCCGGCCTTCATCACCATTTTTAAAAACTACATTATTTAAGGCCGGGTACGGTGGCTCATGCCTGTAATCCCAGCACTTTGGGAGGCCAAGGTGGGCGGACTACCTGTTGAGAGTTCAAGACCAGCCTAGCCAACGTGGTGAAACCAGGTCTCTACTAAAATACAAAAATTAGCCAGGTGTGGTGGTGGGCGCCAGTAATCCCAACTACTTGGGCTAAGGCAGGAGAATCGCTTGAACCCAGGAGGCAGAGGTTGCAGTGAGCTGAGATCACGCCACTGCACTCCAGCCTGGACAACAGAGCGAGACTTCGTCTCAAAAGAAAAACAACAACAAAAAAACCCCACTATCTTATCTATATTCTGGCTTATTTTACTGTCTTACTCCATTTATCCTAATCAATGTATTTACCAATTGATATGTCATTTTTCTGAATTTGATTAAATTAGTTGCTACAATATTCCCATGAAAAATTTTAAAACATGTTCTCATTATAAATCTATTAACCATTATTTAGTTTCAAATGTATTTTATTGAAAAATATAATTTAAAAAACCAGCCAGGTATGGTGGCTCACGCCTGTATTCCTAACACTGTGGGAAGCCAAGAGGGAAGATCATTTGAGGCTAGGAGTCTGAGACCAGCCTTGGAAACACAAGTGAGACCCCGTCAGTATAAGAAAAAATACGAAAATTAGCTAGGTGTGGTGGTGCGTTCCTGTAGTCCTAGCTACTTGGGAGGCTGAGACAGGATTGTTTGAGCCCAGGATTTCAGGCTACAGTGAGCTATGACTACACCATTGCACTCCAGCCGGGGTGACAGAGCCAGACCCCATCTCTAAAAAATGAAATAGGCCTGGCACAGTGGCTCACACTTGTAATCCTAGCACTTTGGGAGGCCAAGGCGGGCAGATCACGAGATCAAGCATTGGAGACCAGCCTGACCAACATGGTGAAACCCTGTCTCTACTAAAAATACAAAAGTTAGCCAGGCGTGGTGGTGCATATCTGTAATCCCAGCTACACAGAAGGCTGAGTCAGGAGAATTGCTTGAACCCAGCAGGCAGAGGTTGTAGTGAGCCGAGATTCACCACTGCACTCCAGCCTGGTTGACAGAACGAGACTCCATCCCAAAAAGACAAACAATAAAATAAAATAAAATAAAACAACCAGGCCGGGCGCGGTGGCTCAAGCCTGTAATCCCAGCACTTTGGGAGGCCGAGACGGGCGGATCACGAGGTCAGGAGATCGAGACCATCCTGGTCTACACGGTGAAACCCCGTCTCTACTATAAAATACAAAAAACTAGCCGGGCGAGATGGCGGGCGCCTGTAGTCCCAGCTACTCGGGAGGCTGAAGCAGGAGAATGGCGTAAACCCGGAAGGCGGAGCTTGCAGTGAGCCGAGATCGCGCCACTGCACTCCAGCCTGGGCGACAGAGCGAGACTCCTCCGTCTCAAAAAAAAAAAAAAAAAAAAAAAACAACCAGTTATAAGATAAAGGAAAAAATAAATATCTATGTATATGTGTGCATATGTATTTACATACATACATATACATATCTATATACTGCAAAAAAATTTTAATGTAACAATTTACACAAATATATTCATAGAATACGTCTAAAAATCATGACAATTAGAAAAACATAGGAAGGTATAACATATTCTTGGAAGGAAGATTCCAAGACCTAAACATGTCAAATCTCTCCAAGTTTATCTATTATTTTGATGTTGACCCAATAAGAACTCCCAAAGAATTTTTTTTCTCCTGGGAAGTAACAATTTGATTTCAAAGTTTATATGTAAAAATGGACTAAGTAATAGCTAGGGAAGATTTTTTTTAAATGGAGCAGTAAAGGAAAATAGCCCTATTAGATACTTAAATTAATTATTCTTGTTATTATTATTATTTTGAGACAGAGTTTCGCTTTTGTTGCCCAGGCTGCAGTGCAATGGCGCATTCTCGGCTCACCGCGTGTTCTCTGCCTCCCGGGTTCAATCAATTCTCCTGCCTCAGCCTCCCAAGTAGCTGGGATTACAGCCATGCGCCACCACCCCCGGCTAATTTTGTATTTTTAGTAGAGACGGGGTTTCTCCATGTTGGTCAGGCTGGTCATGAACTCCTGACCTCAGGTGATGTGCTCACCTCAGCTTCCCATACTGCTGGGATTACAGACGTAAGACACTGCACCCAGCCTAAAATTAATTACATATTTATATTAAAAGAATGCCAACTAATGAATATTCACACAAATCAACAGAACAGAATAGAAAGCCCAGATATAGACCCAAACACACAGATGCATTCTGAATATGAAAAGTAGCAAAGTAGCATTTCAACTCAGAGTAGAAAAGAGGGATTATTTAAAATGCTGTTGGAGCAGGTGCAGTTTTTCATCCCCGTAATCCCAGCACTCTGGGAGGCCAAGGTGGGAGGAACACTTGAGCCGCAGGATGCGGTGAGCTATGATCATGCCACTGCACTCCAGCCTGGTGACACAGTGAGATCCTGTCTCTTAATAATATAAATGAAATAAATAAATGTTTTTAAATTATTTATTTATTTATATAGTTTTGGTGTCATGACTTGGATATGAACCAAGAAGTCTCTCTTATAAAGCCTTAGCCCCAGTCACGATGCAGAGTGGGGGGACCTCGTGGCCTAATCACCTCTCAAAGGCCCCACCTCTTAATACAATCACATTGGCATCAATTTGGCAACACTTGAATTTTGGAAGGGACACATTCAAACCTTAGCAACAATTAATGTTGCTGAGATCCTGGAAGAGAAAAAGTGCAGGTAAAAACTAAAGATATCTGAATAAAGTATGAACCGCAGATAATATATCAACATTGGTTCATTAATTGTAATAAATCTATCACACTAATGTAAGATGTTAATAAGGGAAATTGGGCACAGGGCATATGAAAACTCTGTACTATTTTTACAATAGTTTTGTAAATCTAAAACTGCAATAAAAAAGTAAAGTTTATTTTAAAGGAAAAAATCTTATACAAATGTGCCATTTCCAATAATTAGAATAACAATGCATACAACTTTATTTTATACTCATTTGATGAGACTGTGAAGAAACAAGCCTTCGTTTTCTTTTTTTTTTGAGACAGAGTCTTGCTCTGTTGCCCAAGCTGGAATGCAGTGGCGCAATCTCAGCTCATTGCAACCTCCGCCTCCTGGGTTCAAGTGATTCTCTTGCCTCAGCCTCCTGAGTAGCTGGGATTACAGGTGTGTACCACCATGCCTGGCTAAATTTTTTCATTTTTAGTAGAGACGGGGTTTCATGATGTTGGTCGGGCTGGTCTCAAACTCCTGACCTTGTGATCCACCCACCTCAGCCTCCCAAAGTGCTGGGATTACAGGCGTGAGCCACTGTACCAGGCTAGAAATAGGCCTTCTTAATCATCATGGGATGCATAGGAATAGACACTGAACTAATCTCTATGGAGAGCAATTTGGCAAAAATTTTTCTGTCTGTTGCTCAGGTTGGAGTGCAGTGGTGTGATCATGGCTCACTGTAGTGTCAACCTCTTGGGCACAAGTGGTCTTCCTGCCTCAGCCTCCCAAGTGGCTGGGACTACAGGCACACACTATCACACCCGGCTAATTTTTTTATTTTTTGTAGAGGTTGGGGTCTTGCTACATTGCCCAGGCTGGTATTGAACCCTTGGCCTCAAGCAATTCTCCAACCTCAGCCTCTCAAAGTGTTGGGATTACAGGCGTGAGCCACCACACCTAGCCATAAAAAGTTTCAATGACTAATATCCATATTTTGCTTAGCAATTTCATTTCTTGGAATTTATAATAAAAATAGGCTCAGCTGGGTACAGTGGCTCACGCTTGTAATCCCAGCACTTTGGGAAGCTGACGCAGGCAGATCACCTGAGGTCAGGAATTCGAGACCAGCCTAACATAGAGAAACCCCATCTCTACTAAAAATACAAAAATTAGCTGGGCATAGTGGTGCATGCCTGTAATCCCAGCTACTCAGGAGGCTGAGGCAGGAGAATCACTTGAACCTGGGAGGTGGAGGTTACAGTGAGCTGAGATCGCACCATTGCACTCCAACTTGGGGAACAGGAGCAAAACTCAGTCTCAAAAAAAAAAAAAATAGACTCACAGTAGTGCAAAAACACAATATTATTTACTGCATCATTTTCATAAGAATGAAAGATTGAAATAAATTTTCCTAAACATGCATATACTTTGATGGGATACACACACACAAAAAAAGCTTAAATCTTCATATCCTGAAGGAGACAAGGAGAAACAGTATACCCTTTCTACAACTCATGAATTTTGAATTACATTATTTCATTATGCACATATACACTCCCAATCTTCAAATAAAATTATGAAAAACGTTCTCATATTTTCTTTCAATGTTTGTTATTTTATGTAATATGCTTTGTCCAACATAACACTAATGATATAAAATTTACCCCTAATTCTCGTACCTGTACTTTCATTCATTGTCTCCCTAACCCAAATTGTCTAGTATGTTCATCAGATTTGAAAGCAGATCTCTTCTAGAATATGATTGTTATATAGCCTTTAATGTTCTACTTTTTAATCTATAAAAAGCTAAATATTTCCAAATGTATCAATTCAATAATAATTGATTAAATGTCTTACTATGTGTTAGATTTAAGATAGCGTGATAAAAATATAGCCTCTAGGCTGGGTGCGGTGGCTCATGCCTGTAATCCCAACATTTTGGGAGGCTGAGGTGGGTGGATCACTTGAGGTCAGGAGTTCGAGACCAGCTTGACCAACAAGGTGAAACCGCATTTCTACTAAAAATACAAAAATTAGCTGGGCATGGTGGCAGGCGCCTGTAGTCCCAGCTACTCTGGAGGCTGAGAGAATTGCTCGAACCTGGGAGGTAGAAATTGCAGTGAGCCGAGATTCAGTCACTGCTCTCCAGCCTGGGCGACGGAGCAGACTCCATCTCTCTCTCTCTATATATAGCCTCTGGCCTCGAGAAATTTGCTTTCTAGGAAATTGTTAACAATTAAAGAGAACTTATGATTTCTTGAAATCAGGACAACTTAAATTCTGTATTCTAAAAGTATTTTTTCTCTTTGCTTAGGCAAATTATTAGTCTCACTGAATCTGTTTTCTGAATGGCTCCTTTTTCGAGCTCAGATGTGACTTTATTCAGAAAGTCTTTCCCTTACCACACAATGATAGAAGCACCCCTCTAGTACTGCTTCTTTTTGGGTCCTTGTCTCTTTCTTTGTAAATGTTGGATCTCCGTAGGTACACTGTATAGTATCAGTCTTCTTTACCATCCTTTACATTATATAAGGGCAGGAGCCATTTTCTATTTTTTTTTCACCCACTTCTAACCCAGCCCCTGGCACATAGAAACCACTAACAGATGTAGACCATTTTTCTTCTCACTGTGGTCTCTAGGGTTAAGTCTAGACAGACCCATTTACTCTTGTCCCTTCCTTGCTCGAGTCTGGCACCTCTCCCTTATCTGTCCTGTCTACAGTGCTTCTCATTTGTGTGTCCCCAACAACAGTCAGTTTGTAACATCAGAGACAGTCTGATTTCTTGATGGATCCTTAACACACACTGAATGAATACAAGGCCAATTGCAGTGACTTTATTTTAATGGGTTTTCAGACTTACAGAAAGGGGTTCTTTAGATGGGGCTGGGTCACTAGTCAACCATCTTCACTGTGGAGTCCTAGTCACTATGATTTTGTTTTGTAGATCATGAGGATTCATTCAAATTGTCTCCTCTTCCATTCCTTCATAATAGGTTACATGGTCTGAAAGTACATCCCTCCTTTAGTACCTAGAAGCAAATTTGAAAGGTATATTTAAGAACAGCTTTGAGCTATACGCAGAGTTTGGGGTCAAAAGAGTTAGGGTGTTTTAATAGAGAAAGAATGGCAGATGGAAATACTAGACAATAGTGTATAGTCAGAATTAGTTTCCTCTGGGTTACTGAATTAGACCCCTTCTTAGTTATTTCAAAGTCTAATGATATCATGTTTTCCACTCCTGTGTTGGTCTTCAGGCCAGTCTTTAGACAAGACATGTTTTTACTAGAAGACCACTGATTAGTGATACTTTCAGAAGACAGATGTTATGGCATTTTGCTCTAACTCTATTTTGACCTGAAAGCCTAACTAAGGAGTCAACTGGGATGGCTTCCACGTGGAAATTTTTCTGTTCTATTCTCCCGTAAATTTGGGCTCATTCTAAAACAGTCTGCCTACCGGACAACTGTGCCATTAGCCATCAATAGGCTGAGTTCAGGATAGCTTCGTTTTAATTCCACAGAATATACTGCAGGTCACAAGCACACATATTCTCAAGCTCTCAGAGTTCTAAATGTAAGCAGTTAAGTGTAAAGGGTGAGCTTAAGTGCTTACTTGGACCATAACATCTTCCTAAACTGTCCTTCTTCCCTTTCTGCACAGAACTGAAAATTAAGAGGATAAAATTACTAAATTAGCCTTGATTGAGAAGGTTCTGTAAAAAAAACTGTTTATTGGCCAGGCACAGTGGCTCATACCTGTAATCTCAGCACTTTGGGAAGCCGAGGTGGGCAGATTACGAGGTCAGGAGTTCAAGAATAGCCTGGCCAATATGGTGAAACCCTGCCTCTACTAAAAATACAAAATTAGTTGGGTGTGGTGGCGCATGCCTGTAATCCCAGCTACTTGGGAGGCTGAGGCAAGAGAATTGCTTGAATCCAGGAGGCGGAGGTTGCGGTGAGTCAAGAATGAACCATTGTATACCAGCCTGGGCAACAAGAGCAAAGCTCCATCTCAAAAAAGAAAACAAAACTGTTTATTAGTTTTGATACAAATGTCATAGGTTTTGAAAGCTATTGCCAAATTCAATTCAAAGTGAGAACTCCATTCGTTGATCCATTATAATAATTAAATAATTGTTCGCATTAACATTTTAAGTAACAAAATTAAGATTGTTTCCATTTTGTATTTGTATAATTTTCTTTTTGGAGCAAGAACAAATTATTGGCTGGGTGCAGTGGCTCACGCCTGTAATCCCAGCACTGTGGGAGGCTGAAGCAGGTAGATCACCTGAGGTCAGGAGTTCGAGACCAGCCTGGCCAACATGGGGAAACCTCATCTCTACTAAAAGTACAATCATCTCTACTAAAAATACAGGTGCCCACCACCAGGCCCAGCTAATTTTTGTATTTTTAGTAGAGGTGGGGGTCTCACCATGTTAGCCAGGCTGGTCTCAAACTCCTGACCTCAAATGATCCACCCACCTTGGTCTCTCAAAGTGCTGGGATTACAGGTGTGAGCCACCATGCCAGGCCCCTGGTTTTCTTTTATACAAGTCTGATTTATAAACATACACATATATGTATATATCTATATGTATATATCTCTATACATAGATACAATATCTATATTTATATATAGATATATAGAGACAAATAGCATATATATGTGTGTGTGTATATATATGTGTGTATATATACACACACACATACACATACATATATATAGAGAGAGAAAGAGACAAAAAGCATGATTTGAAGACAAAGGAAGCATCAGATCCAGACTAAGATATGACAGAGACGTCGGAATTAACAGACCAGGCATTTAAAACAGTGTTGATTAATAAGCTAAGGGCTCTAACAGAAAAAGTGGACAAGATACAAAACTGATGAGTAATGCAAGTGGGAAGATGGAAATTCTAAGAATCAAAATAAAATGATAGAAATTAGAAGAAAATACTGACAGAAATGAAAACTGCCTTCATGGACTGATCTACAGCTGGACTGCCAACAAAAGAATCAGAGGGCTTAAAGAAGTATCAATAGGAACCTCCAAAACTGAAAAAGCAAAATGAAAAAATTTTTTAAAAAGACAGAACTGAATATCCAAGAATTGTGAGGCAATTACAAAAAGGCTTCAACGTGTAATGAAAATACCAGAAGAGAGAAAGGAATAGAAAAGTTGTGAAACAATGGCTGAAAATATCCCAAAATTAATGACATACAAAACCACAGATCCAGGAACCTCAGAGACAGGAAGTAGGATAAACACCAAAAATTCAACACGAAGGTATATCATACTCAAACTGCAGAAAAACAAAGACACATAGAAAATCTTTAAGTAAGAGAAAAAAGCACCTTAATTGTAAAGGAACAAAGGTAAGAATTACATTGGACTTCTCTTCAGAGACCTTACAAACAAGAAGAGAGTAAAGTGACATTTAAAGAGAAGGAAAGAAAGCAGGGCGTGGTGGCTCATGCCTGTAATCCCAGCACTGTGGGAGGCTGAGGCAGATGGATCACCTGAGCTCAGGAGTTTGAGACTAGCCTGACCAACACGGAGAAACACTGTCTCTACTAATAGAAAAATTAGCCGGGCGTGGTGGCACATGCGTGTAATCCCAGCTACTTGGGAGGCTGAGACAGGAGAATTGTTTGAACCCAGGAGGCAGAGGTTGCGGTAAGCCAAGATCGTGCCATTGCACTCCAGTCTGGAAAACAAGGGCAAAAACTCTGTTGTCTCAAAAGAAGGAAAGAAATGAGAAAATTATCTGCCAAAGATATATCTGATAGAGGACTGTTACTCAAAATATACAAAGGCCTCTTAAAACTCAATAATAAAACAACCCAATTAAAAAATGTGCAAACTGAGGCCGGGTGCGGTGGCTCAAGCCTGTAATCCCAGCACTTTGGGAGGCCGAGACGGACGGATCACGAGGTCAGGAGATCGAGACCATCCTGGCTAACATGGTGAAACCCCGTCTCTACTAAAAAATACAAAAAAAAAAAAAAAACTAGCTGGGTGAGGTGGCGGGCGCCTGTAGTCCCAGCTGCTCGGGAGGCTGAGGCAGGAGAATCACTTGAACCCAGGAGGCAAAGGTTGCAGTGAGCTGAGATCACGCCACTGCACTCCAGGCTGGGCAACTGCACTCTCTGGGAGACTCTGTCTCAAAAAAAAAAACCACTGTGGCACACCTATTAGAATGGCTAAAATCCAAACAATATGAAATACTAACAAGGATATGGTGCAACAAGAGCTCTCATTCATTGCTGGTAGGAATGCCAAATGCTACAGCCACTTTTACAGTTTGGCAGAAATGAGCTGTCAGGCCATGGCAACACATGGAGGAAATCTTCACTACACATTGCTATGTGAAAGCCAATATGAAAAGGCTACACACTGTAAAATTCCAACTATACACAACATTCTGGAAATGGCAAAGCAATGATGGGCCAGGCACACTGGCTCATGCCTATAATCCCAGCACTGTGGGAGGCTAAGGCAGAAGGATGGCTTGAGGCCAGAAGTTTGAGACCAGTCTTGCCAACACAGTGAGACCCGTCTCTACCAAAAATGAAAAAACAAAACTAGCTAGGTACAGTGGCACACACCTGTAGTCCCAGTGTCTGGGAAGGCTGGGCCAGGAGGATCCCTTGAGCCTAGGAGTTCAAGGCTGCAATGAGCTACAATTGCACCATTGTGCTCCAGCCTGGGTGACTCAGCCAAAAAAAAAAAAAAAAAAAAGGCAACGCTACGGCAACAATAAAAGATCTGTGGTTTCCAGTGTATGGGCCTGGGGGGAGGGATGAATTGGTACAACACAAGGGATTTCTAAGGTAGTGAAATTATTCTGTATGATACTATGTTGGATAAATGTCATTTTACATTTGTCAAAACCATAGAATGTACAACATGAATAATAAAACCTAACATGAACTATAGAGTTTAGTTAATAATAAGGTATCCGCTGGGTGTAGAGGTTCCCATCTGTAATCCCAGAACTCGGGGAGCCTGAGGTGGGAGGACTGCTGGAGCCTAGCAGTTTGACCAGCCTGGGAAACATGGTGAGACCCCATCTCTATAAAAAAATAATAAAAAAGCCAGGCGTGGTAGCTCACGCCTATAATCCCAGCCCTTCGGGAAGCCAAGGTGGGTGAATCACAAAGTCAGGAGCTCAAGACCAGCCTGGTCAACATGGTGAAACCCCATCTCTACCAGAAAAATACAAAAAATTAGCTGGGCCTAGTGGCGGACGCCTGTAATCCCAGCTACTCAGGAGGCTGAGGCAGGAGAATCGCTTGAACCTGGAGGCGGAGGTTGCAGTGAGCTGAGATCGGCGCCACTGCACTCCAGCCCGGTGATAGAGTAAGACTGTGTCTGAAAAAAAATAAATAAAAATAATAATAAAATAGCCAGGCAGAGTGGCTCATGCCTGTAATCCCTGCACTTTGGAAGGCTGAGGCGGATGGATTGCTTGAGCTCAGTTCAATGGTCTTGAACCAGGCTGTTTGCCTGAGCAACATGGTGAAACTCGGCCTCTATCAAAAGTTAAAAAAAATTAGCCAGCCATGATGGTGTATGTCTGTAGTCCCAGCTACTTGGGATGCTGAGGTGAGAGGATGGCTTGAACACGGAAGGTGGAGGTTGCAGTGAGCTGAGATCATGCCACTGCATTCCAGCCTGGGTGACACAGGCAGATGCTGTCTCAAAAATAAACGAATTTAAAAAAAAGAAAAACAGGCCAGGCACGGTGGCTCATGCCTATAATCCCAGCACTGGGAGGCTGAGGCAGGAGGCCTGAGGTCAGGAGTTTGAGACCAGCCTGACCAAAATGGTGAAACCCTGACTCTACTAAACATTAAAAAAAAAAAAAAAAATTGGCTGGGGGTCGGGTGTGGTGGCTCACGCCTGTAATCCCAGCACTTTGGGACACCGAGGCGGGTGGATCCCAAGATTAGGAGTTCAAGACAAGCCTGGCCAATATGGTAAAACCCCATCTCTACTAAAAATACAAAAAAATTAGCCGGGTATGGTGGCACATGCTTGTAATCCCAGCTACTCGGGAGGCTGAAGCAGAATTGCTTGTACCCAGGAGGCGGAGGTTGCAGTCAGCTGAGATCACCCCACTGCACTCCAGCCTGAGCAACAAAGTGAGACTGTCTCAAAAAAAAAAAAAATTTAGCTGGGTGTCGTGGTGTGCGCCTGTAATCCCAGCTACTTGGGAGGCTGAGGCAGGAGAATCGCTTGAACCTGGGAGGCAGCGGTTGCAGTGAGCCAAGATCTCATCATTATATTCCAGCCTGGGTGACAAGAACGAGACCCCGTCTCAAAAAAAAGATAAAGATAAAGTAAAAAGAATAATGTATCAATATTGACTCATTAGTGCTTTTTTGTTTGTTTTTTTTGAGACAGATTTTCGCTCTTGTTGCCCAGGCTGGAATGCAATGGCACAATCTCGGCTCACCGCAACCTCCACCTCCTGGGTTCAAGCAATTCTCATGCCTCAGCCTCCGGAGTAGCTGGGATTACAGGCATGCGTCACCACGCCCAGCTAATTTTGTATTTTTAGTAGAGATGGAGTTTCTCCATGGTGTTCAGGCTAGTCTCAAACTTCCGACCTCAGGTGATCTGTCCGCCTCAGCCTCCCAAAGTGCTGGGATTACAGGCGTGAATTTTTTTTTTTTTTTTTTTTTGAGACTATGTTGGGAAGGCTGGAGTGCAATGGCAATTCACAGGTGTGATCACAGAGCACTACAACCTTGAACTCCTCCTGGGTGCAAGTGATCCTCCTGACTTAGCTTCCCAGGGAGCTGAGACTACAGGTGACCACCACCACACCCAGCCCTGCCTCATCAATTGTAAAAAATGTAGCACCCTAATGCAAGTTAGTAACGGAGGAAACTGGAGGGGGTGTGAAGCACTGTGTACATGGGAATACATGGGAACTCTATACTTTTCACTCAAGTTTTCATTTATATTAATTAAAACAAAACCAAATTGTATTCTGTACAGCTAAATATTTAGTAAGTCAGTACTCAAGGCATCGGGAGGTACCAAGGATGGTCAGGACACAGCACAGCAATGATTGGGATACAAGTCATCTACAGGTGTGCCACCATTTGTGCTTCCTGGTAGACAGCGGACAAGGGACCTTGATACATTTATGTCCTATTTTTTAGTGAATAGTGGGAAGGCAGAGAGTTTCTCTTGTATGTGACTCTTTTCAACTGCCTTCAAATCAAAATAATACTTATTTTGAGCTGGCATATTCTGGTCTCTTACATTGTATTCAAACAGGTTGCTGCTACTTCTCTACTGTCATTAATCTTCTCATCATCTTCTTATTCCTGTAAGGCAAGTAGAAAAGAACTGTGAAAAATTGCTACAGTAAGATAAACCATTCCATACCAATCCCTTTAAAATGACCAATAAAATAAAGATAAAGCCACCACGCCCGGCACTTCTGGGCCGGGCGTGGTGGCTCACGCCTATAATCCCGGCACTACGGGAGGCCGAGGAGGGTGGATCACCTAAGGTAAGGAATTCAAGACCAGCCTGACCAATATGGTGAAACCCCGTCTCTGCTGAAAATACAAAAATTAGCCGGGTGTGGTGGAACACACCTGTAGTCCCAGCTACTCAGGAGGCTGAGACAGGAGAATTGCTTGAACCTGGGAGGCAGAGGTTGCAGTGAGCCGAGATCACGCCACTGAACTTCAGCCTGGGCGACAGAGCGAGATCAGTCTCAAAAAAAAAAAAAAAAAAAAAAAAAAAAAAAAAAGAATGCACTTCTGGAGTTCCTGAGTCACTCGTCCTAAAACCATTCCTAGGAATGGTGCATAAAAAGACTTTATGTAGTAAATAAAGGAAAAGGGTTGTTCACTTATTCTCAGGGCTCACATTCCACATACTGCAATGGATCTCACTTCTTTTTTTTTTTTTTTTTTTTTTTTGCCCAAGCTGGAGTGCAGTGGTACTATCGCAGTTCACTGCAGCCTTGACTTTTAGGGCTGAGGCGATCCTCCCACCTCAGTCTCCCTAGTAGCTGGGACCACAGGTGCATGCCACCACATCTAGCTAATTTTTTTTTTGTAGAGACAGGGTTTCACCATGTTTCTCAGGCCGGTCTCAAACTCCTGAGCTCAAGTGATCTGCCCACCTTGGCCTCCCCAAGTGCTGGGATTGCAGCGTGAGCCACTATGCCCAGCTTCCTTCACTTTTATACTCTCTATTCTCCTCTCTTCATGCAGCTCCTCCCCATTCATAAATGCTTATGGTTTTTTCATTTAAAAAAATTTAAGGCCGGGTGCAGTGGCTCACTCCTGTAATCCTAGCACTTTGGGAGGCCAAGGCGGGTGGATCACTTGAGATCCGGAGTTCCAGACCAGCCTGGCAACATGGTGAACCCTGTCTCCACTAAAAATACAAAAATTAGCTGGGCGTGGTGGTGCATCCTGCAATCCTAGCTACTCCAGAGGCTGAGGCAGGAGGACTGCTTGAACCTGGGAGGCAGAGGTTGCAGTGGAGAGAATATAATGAAAACTACATGCTCTCCATGAAAATATACATACACATAAACACTGCTTTAGACTATATAATTCCCGATGTCAGCTTTTGTTGATAAAATTGGGTGGAATTGAGATGAGAAAGGTGTGGAGATAAAATAAGTTTTTTTTTTGTTTTTTGTTTTTTTTGTAAGTGACCTAAATAGGCTCACGCCTGTAATCCCAGTACTTTGGGAGGCCAAGGCAGGCGGATCACGATCTCTGGAGTTTGACAGCAGCCTGACCAACATGATGAAACCCTGTCTCCACTAAAAATACAAAAATTAGCCAGGCGTGGTGGCATGAGCCTGTAATCCCAGCTACTCGGGAGGCTGAGGCAGGAGAATCGCTTGAATCCGGGAGGCAGAGGTTGCAGTGAGTCGAGATCGCAACACTGCACTCCAGCTTGGGCAACAAGAGTGAAACTCCGTCTCAAAAAAAAAAAAAAAAAGTAAGAAAGTGGGCTAACTCTCGTAACAGAATAGACGGGAGTATAAATAAGAGATTAGTAATTCAGGAAAGAGAGAATTCATTACAAGGACAAAGCATTTAAGGAGGAATGAGACAAATGTAAGATGTAGGAGTAAAGAGAACAAGATGCTGTCTTAGAAGTGGGGGAAACATAGAAGTCCTATTCAGTGGAGAAGAATCTATGGTATTTGGGACATGTTCTAGAGTTCTGAGAGAAGTATGAGTTAGACCTAAACATCTTTGGGAGTCATCAGCACGTACATGGTGGATAAGAGTGTGTAGGAAGGAACTGAAGGAGGAACCCTAAAGATAATCAGCATATCAGTGGGAGGTGGACAGTGAAGACAGAACATAGAGGTTAGCAGATGAGTGAGTAAAGGGAGCAATGGACAGAGTCTTAGAAGGAAGAAATGGCTGGCAGTGAGATGGCCATGTCAGGTAATGAGGAATGTGGTGCTCTTAGACTGGCTGTTTAGGATACCGCTGATGGCCTTTTTGAGAGTAGGTTGAGAGGATCAGTAAAACCCAAAATATGATTGCAGTAACTTAAGAGTAGAATATGTGCAGAACTAGAAGCAGGACATATTGATCACCTTCATTAGCTGAGCCTGGCAGGAAGAGAGAGCAGTTAGTTGAGGCAGTAACCTCAAGGGAGGTTCCTTTCTTTTCTGTCTCTCTCTGTCTCTTTCTCTCTTTTCCCTCCCACATTAACTCTCTTCATTCTTCCCTCCTTTTTTCTTCCTTCTTTTTCTTTTAAAATTTTTTTTTGAGACGGAGCCTGACTCTGTCACCCAGGCTGGAGTGTGTCCCAAAAGTTACAGGCATGGTGGCTCACGCCTGTAATACCAGTACTTTGGGAGGCCAAGGTGGGTGGATCACCTAAAGTCAGAAGTTCAAGATCAACCTGGCCAACATACTGAAACCCTGTCTCTATTAAAAATACAAAAATTAGCTGGGCACGGTGGCTCACGCCTGTTATCCCAACACTCTGGGAGGTCGAGGCGGGTGGATCACGAGGTCAGGAGTTTGAAACCAGCCTAACATGGTGAAACCCTGTCTCTACTAAAAATACAAAAATTAGCTGGGCATGGTGGTGTGCGCCTATAATCCTAGCTACTCGGGAGACTGAAGCAGGAGAATCGCTTGAACCCAGGAGGCAGAGGTTGCAGTGAGCCAAGATTATGCCACTGCACTCCAGCCTGGGTGACAAGAGCAAAACTCCATTTCAAAAAAAAAAAAGAACTAGCCACATTTATTGAGTTGTAATCCACTAGTGAGTTCTTTTTGTGTCCTATTTTTGCCTGATCTATGTGGCACATTAAGAAGACAGCATGTTTGCCCTCTGCTTTCTACCATTAAATTATTTAGAAATCCATCTATACACCTACTTTTCTTTTTTTCTTTTTTTTTGAGATGGAGTCTTGCTCTGTCGCCCACACTGGAGTGCAGTGGCATGACTCGGCTCACTGCAAGCTCTGCCTCCCAGGTTCATGCCATTCTCCTGCCTCAGCCTCCTGAGAAGCTGGGACTACAGGCACTCGCCACCACGCCTGGCTAATTTTTTGTATTTTTAGTAGAGACGGGGTTTCACCGTGTTAGCCAGGATGGTCTCGATCTTCTGACCTCGTGACCGCCCGCCTCGGCCTCCCAAAGTGCTGGGATTACAGGCGTGAGCCACCGTGCCCAGCTTATACACCTACTTTTCTATGTGCCATGCTTAACAAGATACATAAGGGTTACCTCTTAGCACAGTCGGGGCATAACATATTATCTTCTACGCCTGGGGATGGGAAAATGCATGCAGGTAACAAGAAGAGAGAAATCATCCTCCTGCGAGTGGTAGGCACCCAGGCCTGACCTGCATGAAACTGCAGGCGTACCCAACCCTTTGTGTCTGCCGAGAGAAGTCTGCCATGGACCACACACCACCTGACACCTGGAAAGGAAAAACAAACACAGACAGCAAAAATCAAGATAGCACCCCAACACAACCTCTCAGCAAGTCACTCTTGAATTTGCTTTTATATTCTGCTCACAAATCAATTGAATGAGATGCATGAAAATGCAGATCACATGACACTATGATCTAATTTCACAAGTTACATAACACAAAGAATAATAACTGTTGCCAGCTGGGCATGGTGGCTCACACCTGTAATCCCAGCACTTTGGGAGGCTGAGGCAGGAGGATCACCTGAGATCGGGAGTTTGAGAGCAGCCTGACCAACATGGAGAAACCTCATCTCTACTAAAAATACAAAATTAGCTAGGCGTGGTGGTGCATGCCTGTAATCCCAGCTACTCAGGAGGCTGAGGCACAATAATCGCTTGAACCCGGAAGGCGGAGGTTGTGGTGAGCCGAGATCACACCACTGCACTCCAGCCTGGGTGACGACAGCAAAACTCCATCTCAAAAAATAAATGGCCGGGCACGGTGGCTCAAGCCTGTAATCCCAGCACTTTGGGAGGCCGAGACGGGCGGATCATGAGGTCAGGAGATCGAGACCATCCTGGCTAACACGGTGAAACCCTGTCTCTACTAAAAACTACAAAAAAACACTAGCCGGGTGAGGTGGCGGTGCCTGTAGTCCCAGCTACCCGGGAGGCTGAGGCAGGAGAATGGCCTGAACCCGGGAGGCGGAGCTTGCAGTGAGCTGAGATCCGGCCACAGCACTCCAGCCTGGGCGACAGAGCGAGACTCCATCTCAAAAAAAAAATAAAAATAAATAAATAAATAAACAAAAAATAATGGTTGCCATTTTGAAATGCTTGCTTTGTGTCCAGTATTTTGCTAGGTGGTTTATATGTATTAATACATTTACTATTAAGTTCACTATTAATATTTACCTTCTATTTGCTTTTCTTATCATTTCTTATTCACAGGTGAGATAACTGAAGCTTATGGTGTTAAATATCATACATTACCCAGAGCCAAGTCATGGATCCAGGTATTCTGACTGACTTACAGGCCATTTATGTAACCACTACATTGTACTTCCTCAGCTATAGGAAACAGACAAGCGTCTGTTTAAAAGTGTAAGGAGGCTGGGCGCGGTGGCTCACGCCTGTAATCCCAGCACTTTGGGAGGCCGAGGCGGGCAGATCATGAGGTCAGGAAATCGAGACCATCCCAGCTAACACAGTAAAACCCATCTCTACTAAAAATACAAAAATCAGCCAGGCGTGGTGGCAGGCGCCTATAGTCCCAGCTACTCAGGAGGCTGAGGCAGGAGAATGGCGTGAACTCGGGAGGCAGAGGTTGCAGTGAGCCAGGACTGCACCACTGTACTCCAGCCTGGGCAATAGAGCAAGACCCGTCTCAAAAAAATAAAGATAAATAAATAAATAAATAAATAAATAAATAAATAAAAGTGTAATGAACAGGCTGGGTGTGGTGGCTCACACCTGTAATCCCAGCACTTTGGGAGGCCTAGGTGGGTGGATCACCCGAGGTCAGGAGTTCGAGACCAGCCTGACCAACATGGCAAAACCCCATCTCTACTAAAAATACAAAATTAGCTGGGTGTGGTGGCGCACACCTGTAATCCCAGCTACTCAGGAGGCTGAGGCAGGAAAATCGCCTGAACCTGGGAAGTGGAGGCTACAGCGAGCTGAGATGGCACCACTGCACTCCAGCCTGGGCAACAAGAGTGAAACTCCGTTTCAAAAAAAAAAAAAAAAGTGTAAGGAATAATTTCAATAGGGAGATGTAATATTTGCAAGAAAACAAGTGGTACACTTATGGAAGGTCTGAAATTGAGAGAAAGTCAGCATTCTGAATGACTTACAGCGCATTTACTTAACCACTACATTGTACTGCCTCAGCTATAGGAAACAGACAAGCATCTGTTTAAAAGTGTAAGGAACAATTTAATTAGGGAGATGGGATATTTGCAAGAAAATAAGTGGTACACTTATGGAACATCTGAAATTGAGGGAAAGGAGCAGTCACAGTGAACTTAAATATCTGTAAATAAGCAGTATATGTACCGTGATAGCTCCCCAATTAGACTGTAAAACAAGAGAACATGTGTGTGTTTAGCACAGTATATACCCAGCAGCTAGACATACCTCTGGACCATAGCAGATGCTTAACAATTGCAGAATGAAGAGAAATATAAAATGATAAGTCACTGTGGGATAATAGTAACTCATACAGCATATTAATAAAAATTAGAGGTGTCATCTTTGGGAAGGCAGTGCCCCCAGGCATGCAGCTTTATGGCTAGACAATGCCTTTGCACGAATTATTAAAAGGTGTCCACTGTCCCCACATAAAGGTACGTAGCTTGAAGAGCAGAGGATATGCCAATTTTAGCTTTAGGTCTTCCTTCTGGTTGGTTTCCTTGTATGACGAATAATGTGGCCTACCATACTAGTTAGCTGGAGTAAAATAGGATCTAGAATAGTTCTGGAAATTGGAAGATGGGGGAGGAAGAAAAGGATTCAAGCCAAAACGGAAGGTGACTTGAGATAGCAGACCCTGGAAATAAAAGCAATAGCAAGAAAAGAAGAGCAAGAGTTGGGGAAACGTGGAGTTAAGTTATCCTCAAGATTTCTTTTTTTTTTTGAGATGGAGTTTCGCTCCTGTTGTCCAGTCTGGAGTGCAATGGCATAATCTCAGCTCACTGCAACCTCCGCCTCCGAGGTTCAAGCGATTCTCCTGCCTCAGCCTCCCAAGTAGCTGGAATTATAGCCATGCGCCACCACACCCGGCTAACGTTTTTAGTATTTTTAGTACAGACAGGGTTTCTCCACGTTGGTGAGGCTGGTCTTGAACTCCTGACCTCTGGTGATCCACCCGCCTCAGCCTCCCAAAGTGCTGGGATTACAGGTGTGAGCCACCATACCCGGCCCTCCTCAAGATTTCTTAGTGGGCACTGGGTGCAGTGGCTCATACCTGTAATCCCAGCACTTTAGGAGGCCGAGGCAGGCGGATCACCTGAGGTTGGGAGTTCGAGACCAGCCTGACTAACATGGAGAAACCACGTCTCTACTGGGAAAAAAAAAAAAATTAGCCAGGCGTGGTGGTGCATGACTGTAATCCCAGCTACTCAGGAGGCTGAGGCAGGAGAATCACTTGAACCTGGGAGGCAAAGGTTGCGGTGAGCCAAAATTATGCCATTGCACTCTAGCCTGGGCAACAAGAGTGAAACTCCATCTCAAAAACAAACAAACAAACAAACAAAAAAAAACGCTTTCTTGGAGGGTTGGATGCAGTGACTCACGCCTGTTATCCCAACACTTTGGAAGGGTGGATCACTTGAGGTCAGGAGTTTGAGACCAGCCTGGCCAACATGGTGAAACCCAATCTCTACTAATAATACAAAAATTAGCCGGGCATGATGGCCCGTGCCTGTAATCCCAGCTACTCAGGAGGCTGAGGCACAAGAATCGCTTGACTATGGGAGGCAGAGGTTGCCGTCAGCCAAGATCGTGCCACTGTACTCCAGCCTGACCAACATGGCAGTGGCTCATGCCTATAATCCCAGCACTTTGGAAGGCCGAGGCTGGCAGATCACAAGATCAGGAGATCGAGACCATCCTGGCTAACACAGTGAAACCCATCTCTACTAAAAATACAAAAATTAGCTGGGCGTGGTGTCTTTGAAACTGTGTCGCAAAAAAGATTTCTTAGAGGACAAGGACCCAAAACCGTTTAATTATTATTGCCTGCTTTCAACACGCCAAGTTCTGTGTCTCATATAAATGTCACGACTTTTTTTTTTTTTTTTGAGATGGAGTTTTGCTCTTGGTGCCCAGGCTGGAATGTGGTGGCGCCATCTCAACTCACTGCAACCTCCGCCTCCCAGGTTCAAGCGATTCTCCTGCCTCAGCCTCCCGAGTAGCTGGAATTACAGCCACCTGCCACCACACCCGGCTAATTTTTGTATTTTTAGTAGAGACACGGTTTCATCATGTTGGCCAGGCCGATCTTAAACTCCTGACCTCAGGTGATTCACGTTCCTTGGCATCTCAAAGTGCTGGGATTACAGGCATGAGCCAGTGCACCTGGCCAACATTTTTTTTTTTTAAAGACAGGGTCTGGATCTGTCTGTCAGGCCAGAGTGCCATGACACAATCTCAGCTCACCGCAACCTCCACCTTCTGGACTCAAGCCACTCTCCCACCCCAGCCTCCTGAGAAGCTGGGACTACAGGCACACACCACCATGCCCGGCTTTTATTTTTTTTTTGTATTTTTTGTAGAGAGGGGATTTCGCCATGTTATCCAGGCTGGTCTCTAACTCATGAGCTCTAGCAATCCTCCCACCTTGGCCTTCCAAAGTGCTGGGCCTGTAGTGAGCCACGACACTCAGCCACTACTATTCTATGACATAGGTATATCTTCACTTTGTAGAATAGAATACTTGGCTGGGAGCAGTGGCTCACACCTGTAATCCCAGCACTTTGGGAGGCCGAGGCCAGCGGATCGCCTGAGGTCAGGAGTTTGAGATCAGCCTGGCCAACATAGTGAAACCCCGTCTCTACTAAAAATACAAAAAATTAGCTGGGCATGGTGGCGGGTGCCTGTAATCCCAGCTACTTGGGAGGCTGAGGCAGAATTGCTTAAACCTGGGAGGCAGAGTTGCAGTGAGCCAAGATCGCAGCATTGCATTCCAGCCTGGGCAACAAGAGTGAAACTCCATCTCAAAACAAACAAACAAACAGGATATTAAGGCTTAAAGTAAGTAACTTGCCAATGTCACATATCTAGGAAATGGTAAAGCAAGAATTTGAACCAACACATTCCTCTTACTCACTATGTCATAAATGCCTTAAGGAAGAGAGAAAAAAGGGGAAGACCTCAGACTGTGGCCCAAGATTATCGGGTTATGCTTTCTTCTCGCCTTGGAATTCTGCTTAGTGATGGAAAAGGGCCACTACTTAGTCACCTGACTTAGAGACCCATCCGGACAAAACATGACTATCCATCAATATGATGGATGAAAGAGAGATGTCCTATGTGAATCCAATTTCTAATCTTCAGATATTTTAGCAAACGCCTTCCCTTTGACCATGTTTCAGTCTTGGACTAATAAAAGTTAACCTTATCCTCTGGAGTGGGACTCACACTTTAAGGTTGATCTTACCAGAAGCTTGCATCAAAAAGGCCTCAAGAGAAACAGGAATGGAACATGAATTCAAAGCCTTAGGCTGAACAGCTCTTGCAGCAATTCTTGCCCATGATGCCAACATGGCTCCTGGTGCTGAAGTTATCACTTCAACTGTATTAGTCTCTTCTGCTCTCTCATTCACCTCATAACGTTTCTGAAGCCTTGCTCTCTTGGTCACTGCCTTGCGTTTCCTCGAACATCGCTGTAATTTGGTCTCTTGTGACATTTCAGGCATATCCTGCAAATGAAATTCATGATGAGTATTCAGTAAACCGCTAGGGCTGTAAGGACTTTTGGGTCAATTTTATTATTCTTTTTTTTATTTTTATTTTTAAGACGGAGCTTCACTCTTGTTGCCCAGGCTGAAGTGCAACGGCACCATCTTGGCTCACCGCAATCTCTACCTCCCAGGTTCAAGCGATTCTCCTGCCTCAGCCTCCAGAGTAGCTGGGATTATAGGCATATGCCACGATGTCTGGCTAATTTTGTATTTTTAGTAGAAATGGGGTTTCCCCATGTTGGTCAGGCTGGTCTCAAACTCCCGACCTCAAGTAATCTACCCACCTCGGCCTCCCAAAGTGCTGGGATTACAGGCGTGAGCCACTGCACCCGGCCAATTTTATTATTCTTTGTACTGACCTGAACATGTATGTCAATGTGGAAAGGGTTTAGGAATATTAGTTCCCATAAATCGCAAATTCTCCACTGGGAGAAATTTTTGGTTGTTGAACCTGTGCAGGGGGAGCAAAGGTTGCTACTGACATCCAGTTGGTAGAGGCTGGGGATGCTGCAAAACATCCAACAATGTACAGAGCAGGCCCCAAAACAAACAAAAAATTATTTGTTCCGAAATGTCAATAATGCCACAGTTAAGAAACCCTGCCTTAGAGGTACAACATACAGAAATGGTGCCTGGGAGGCCGGGCGCGGTGGCTCAAGCCTGTAATCCCAGCACTTTGGGAGGCCGAGATGGGCGGATCACGAGGTCAGGAGATCGAGACTACCCTGGCTAACACAGTGAAACCCCGTCTCTACTAAAAAACACAAAAAAACTAGCTGGGCGAGGTGGCGGGCGCCTGTAGTCCCAGCTACTCGGGAGGCTGAGGCAGGAGAATGGCGTAAACCTGGGAGGCGAAGCTTGCAGTGAGCTGAGATCCGGCCACTGCACTCCAGCCTGGGCGACAGAGCGAGACTCCGTCTCAAAAAACAAAAACAAAAACAAACAAAAAAAAGAAATGGTGCCTGGGTAGGGACCGGAAAAATGGTGGGACCCACCTTCACACCATCAACACACTCATTACTCACTTGCTGTTGTTCAGGGTAAGCATGCCTATGGAGCCTCAGATAAACTTCGATTTTCTTAGGAAATGAAGAGAGAAATAAAAGTTAACAAAGATTCCCACAGTTTTTCCCAGCAGCAGATATTCACCCAAGTGTACTAACCTTGCCATTAGTACTCAAACCGAGTTGTTGACACCAGTCCCGCAAGGTGTCCCGACACACCTTATTAATGGGAGGCAAAATGGTTGGCAAGGGAGGGGCTGGTGTTTTGCATCTAGCTTTTTGTGGAGCCGTAAACTGTTCATTTGTTTGAAGTAGATGACCTAAGAAAAGAATGGAACCAAAGTAGTAATAATTTAAAGTTGGCAAGATTCTTTTAAAATTTTACAAAATCGGCCGGGCGCGGTGGCTCAAGCCTGTAATCCCAGCACTTTGGGAGGCCGAGACGGGCGGATCACGAGGTCAGGAGATCGAGACCATCCTGGCTAACACGGTGAAACCCCGTCTCTACTAAAAAATACAAAAAACTAGCCGGGCGAGTTGGCGGGCGCCTGTAGTCCCAGCTACTCGGGAGGCTGAGGCAGGAGAATGGCATAAACCCGGGAGGCAGAGCTTGCAGTGAGCTGAGATCCGGCCACTGCACTCCAGCCTGGGCGACAGAGCGAGACTCCGTCTCAAAAAAAAAATAAAATAAAATAAAATTTTACAAAATCTTTTCACATTTCTCACAACTCGATTTGCATATATACATATCAAATTTTATTTCTCACATTAAAAATGAGGTAACAAGGCCGGGTAACAGGCTCACGCCTATAATCCCAGAACTTTGGGAGGCTGATGTGAATCACAAGTGATTCGCCCAAATCACTTGAGGTCAGGAGATCGAGACCAGCCTGGCCAACATGGTAAAACCCCATCTCTACTAAAAACAGAAAAGTTAGCCAGGCATGGTGGTGCACCCCTGCAATCCCAGCTACTCAGGAGGCTGAGGCAGGAGAACTGCTTGAACCCAGGAGGCGGAGGCGGCAGTGAGTTGAGATCGCGCCACTGCACTCCAGCCCGGGAAACACAGTGAGACTCTGTCTCAAAAAAAAAAATGAGGTAACAGATTCAGGTATTTAAAGACTTGCCCATTACAACAGCAGACTTGGGACTCAAACCTATGTTTTCTTTCTGTTTTGTTGTTGTTGGTTTTTCTTTGAGATGGAGTCTCGCTCTGTTGCCCAGGCTGGAGTGCAGCGGCACGATCTCAACTCACTACAATCTCCACCTCCCAGGTTCAAGCAATTCTCCTGCCTCAGCCTCCCAAGTAGGTGGGACTACAGGCACGCAACACCATGCCCAGCTAATTTTTGTATTTTTAGTAGAGACAGTGTTTCACTATGTTGGCCAGGCTGGCCTCAAACTCCTGACCTCAGGTGATCCACCCGCCTTGGCTTCCCAAAGTGCTGGGATTATAGGCGTGAGCCCCTGTGACCAGCCCAAATAAGTATTTTCAGAAGGATTTTATCTTCTGGGTCGATAATGAGGATTTCAAGATGAAGTAAACAATGATGTGTTAGAGCTAAGCAGAGTGAGGTGAGATGGGGGGCTGTAGAGAAAAATGATTCAGGCTAACAGAATGATGTGGACCATTGTTGACTAGGGATAGACAACGTGGTGGTTTCTTTGTTTTCTATAGGGAGAGCTGATATTTTGTGGTTCAAAATCTAGACATTTTGGAGGATAAATCCGACATAACGTTCTATTCAGTTGGTTGTTGAGGGCAACAGAAAATAACAGGCTGCTGTATGTAGCATAAAAGAAACATGGAATTTAGAATCCAAACATAGGTTTGAGGCCGGGCGTGATGGCTTACACCGACAATCCCAGCGCTTTGGGAGGCCGAGGAGGGCTGATCACTTGAGGCCAGGAGTTCAAGACCAACGTGGCCAACATGGAGAAACCCTGTCTCTACAAAAAATATAAACATTATCCAGGCACGGTGGCACATGCCTATAGTCCCAGCTACTCAGGAGGCTGAGGCATGATAATCACTTGAACCTGGGAGGTGGAAGTTGCAGTGAGCTGAGATCGCACCACTGCACTCCAGCCTGGGTGACAGAGCGAGACCCTGTCTCAAAACAAAACAAGCCATGGGCACGGTGGCTTATGCCTGTAATCCCAGCACTTTAGGAGGCCAAGGCGGGCAGATCACAAGGTCAAGTGTTCGAGACCAGCCTGGCCAACATAGTGAAACACTGTCTCTACTAAAAATACAAAAATTAGCTGGGCGTGGTGGTGGGTGCCTGTAATCCCAGGTACTAGGGAGGCTGAGGCAGGAGAATCGCTTGAACCCAGGAGGCGGAGGTTGCAGTGAGCCAAGACCACACCATTGCATTCCAGCCTGGGCAATAAGAACGAAACTCCATCTCCAGAAAAATTTTTAAAAAAAGAAAGAAAATACTTATTTGATGCTTTTATAGGAAGCACTGAGACACTGAGCACAGATACAAAGGGTCATGATTTTAAGAGCTTCTATATATATATATGTGTGTGTGTGTATATATATATATATATATATACATATTTGATTCGTAATTACTTGCTAAGCAAAATGCCAGACATTTTTCAAAATTATTTAATCTTCGTAGGAGGCAAGTATGTATTAATCTCATTTTTACAGAAGAGGAGATTGAGCTTCATGTGTTGGGAACGTGAACTCATGTTGAACTGGTCCAGAAGAGCACTCTCTGCCCAAAGTGCTCCCCATGCTTATTTTGTGTCTTTTTTTTTTTTTTTTTTTTTTTTTT
>NW_022302087.1:1799425-1837799 GCF_002776525.5 Piliocolobus tephrosceles | reverse complement strand
TTTTGAGACAGAGTCTCGCTCTGTTGCCCAGGCTGGAGTGCAGTGGCCGGATCTCAGCTCACTGCAAGCTCCGCCTCCTGGGTTTACGCCATTCTCCTGCCTCAGCCTCCCGAGTAGCTGGGACTATAGGCGCCCGCCACCTCGCCCGGCTAGTTTTTTTGTATTTTTTAGTAGAGACGGGGTTTCACCATGATAGCCAGGATGGTCTCGATCTCCTGACCTCGTGATCCGCCCGTCTCGGCCTCCCAAAGTGCTGGGATTACAGGCTTGAGCCACCGCGCCCGGCTATTTTGTGTCTTAAAAATACGGCAGAACAGGCCAAGTGCGGTGGCTCATGCCTGTAATCACAGCACTTTGGGAGGCTGAGGCGGGCAGATTACCTGAGGTCAGGAATTCGAGACCAGCCTGGCCAACATGGTGAAAGCCCATCTCTACTAAAAATACAAAAATTAGCCGGGCTTGGTGGCCCACGCCTGTAATCCCAGCAACTTGGAAGGTTGAGGCAGGAGAATCGCTTGAACTCAGCAGGTGGAAGTTGCAGTGAGCCAAGACTGCGCCACTGCACTCCAACCTGGGTGACACAGTGAGACTCCATCTGCAATAAATAAAAGTATGGCAGTACAACGGGCTCAGCAAGCGAGAAGTATGAGAGTTTGCAAAATTTCTTAACACAGAATAACAAGGTGAGATTTAAGCTGGGTGTTGTATGGTCAGAGGATAGGAAGGACAAACCTTACTTTTTCCTGGGCTCCCCAGAGTTGTAGGCGGAACTAACTGAGCAATCCCTGTCCCCATACCTTGAGTGTATTTCTTAGGCTTCTCCAGTTTGACATCAGAAGTTGAAGAAACACTTGGTTCCATTTGTTCCATATTTGCGTCATCTTTAACTGGCACCAGTGTCAAAATCACACTTTCCTCATCATCTACTTCCTCCTCAAAGAAATTCTGGAAAGAGAAGTCAGTCACTGATTCTCATTTGATGCAGTACAACTGAACTGCTTGCTTTCAAGGCAAAACAAATGAATAAGGAACTGAGAAGACAGTAAGTAGGTGGATGGAGAAAAGAATTACTGAGATTCCTTGAATGTGATGTTGATTAGCAGATCCTTTATTAAATAAAGGAAATACGGGGGAAAAAAATTGGGCAAAAGTCAATTTACATGTAGGTGTTAATGAAAGAGAAAATAGAAGGGTAGGGCTTGGGTTTAGAGAATTATTTCCCTCAGGGCCTTCCTCCTCATCAGTCAAAACACAAAATACTTTCATTAACTCCTAAATCTGTATGGAATGTGTTCCTGGCTTTCCATCTTCTATCACGATTCCCAAGATTCCCAATTCCCATATCAAATTTCACAGCACAAGCAATAACCTCCTGTTATCCCCAAATCCACTGTAACTCTGCTATTTCTGCACCGATTGTTCCATGCTTGTCAAAAATTCTTCAATGGCTTGTCATTGTTATTCTGGTTAATGACAAAACTCAAATTAGCTCACAGAGCTGTGTGGCTTACAAATTCTCCAACAGTCTGGTCCCTGCCTGCCTCTCCAGCTCATGACCTCCGAGCTTTCTGAGCTCCAGCCACACTGGGCTCATTTCAGCTCCAAGACCTGAGGGGAGGGAATCTGTTTTACTCTCTGTTGCCTTCACAGAAACACAGCACCCAACACAGAGTAGGCATTCAATGTTGTTTTTATGATCTGATGAATGAAAGATAAAGTAGGAAAGCAGGTAGACAGAAAGAAACTAAAATTTACTGGTTCTCTACAGTACACAGGCACAATGCTAGGTGCTTTCTGTATTTCTCAAATTTAATTCTCATGGTATACTTGTAGTAATTTATTAATTTTCCTGCTTTACAAATGAGAAAACTAAATGAGCAATGCCATAGAGTAACACAGGTTTGAGTATGGTTCTGAAGTTAGCTTTTCTTCTCAAATCCAAGGGTGAAGAAACTCCATTCCAGTACTATTGTAATATTCTCTTCTAGTGCTGATGCCACACTCCTGTCTCCTATTTAACCTCTTCAATGACTTCCCATTACTCTTAGTTTACTTCAAAATAACACTAACATTATTTAGGAACATTACTCTATTATAAAGAAAAAAAGGGGCCGGGCGCGGTGGCTCAAGCCTGTAATCCCAGCACTTTGGGAGGCCGAGACGGGCAGATCATGAGGTCAGGAAATCGAGACCATCCTGGCTAAAACGGTGAAACCCCGTCTCTACTAAAAAATACAAAAAACTAGCCGGACGAGGTGGCGGGCACCTGTAGTCCCAGCTACTCGGGAGGCTGAGGCAGGAGAATGGCATAAACCCGGGAGGCAGAGCTTGCAGTGAGCTGAGATCCGGCCACTGCACTCCAGCCCGGGCGACAGAGCGAGACTCCGTCTCAAAAAAAAAAAAAAAAGAAAAAAGCAGGGGCTCAAAGCAGCTATGTGACTTCCACATAATTATATAGCTAATATTGGCCAATTCAGTCCTTTAGCCAGAGGACTGGCACAGTGGCGCCTGTAAATACACTATGACACCTTCTCTAGTTTCTCATAGGGCCAGGACTACCCAAGCCTAATCTGGAAACTCATTTGGTACTAAGGCAACTGGGAGTACATATTTCCTACTCCAAGAGAAAGTAACCAATTGGTCACTTTATGACTTTATCCACATTACCGCCTTCCCTTTCTTTTTACTTTAGCTTTTAAAAAAAATTATTTTTTATTTTTAATTATATTTTCTCTAATATTATTATCCATGCCATATTTATTTATTTAGCATTTTTATCTTGTCCAGCTACAGCACTTCTCGTCTTTCCTACCAGAGAAATATTTTCCTTTGGACTAGGTGGAGAAAATCTTACTTCTTTTTACTCTCATCCAAATGCACATGAAAGCATAATCATATGAAAGAAAACTAACAATCCATTTGCAAAGAGGAGGAGGTTTCAAGATGGAGGTTTCTTACATCTAGGAATAAAGATTTGTGGCAAAAGAGAAACATAAGGGAGACCTAGAAAGACTTTGAAAAGGGACTGTGAGAAAAGTAATTCTATTAGAACAAAACTTACCTTCTTGCTGCTATCCAAATTTGCGTCTGACATTTTCAGCAACACCCTGGGGTAGGCAAGGACAGCAATGTTAAGGATATGGTAGTTTACTTCTCTTAACCTGCTTTCTCCTTTTATAAGCAAATGTCTCCTTCTACTTCCTGTTACCCAGATGAGCTCTGTTTTCCTTTCCTCCTCTTTTCCCCCTCCCTCATTTTCTGGTAATGGGATAATTTGATCAATTTTATACCCTGTCTTGTCCATTCGGTGATAATGTTTTTTTAAAAATTAGGCGGGGCGCGATGACTCATGCCTGTAATCCCAGCACTTTGGGAGGCCCGGGGGACGGATCGCTTGAGTCCAGGAGTTCGAGATCAGCCTGAGAAACATGGCGAGACCCCCGTCTCTACGAAAAAACACAAAAATTAGGTGGGCGTTGTAGCGCGCCTGTAATCCCACCTCCTCGGGAGGGGGTGGTGAGAGGACTGCTGGAGCCCAGGAGACGCAGGCTACAGCTATCCGAGATCGCGCCACTGCACTCCAGCTTCGCGAGACTCTGTCTCAAAAAGTGAACGAAGGAAAGAAGGAAGAAAAAAAAATAGGTGAAACTTGAAAGAAAACTGAAAATAACAAACCCCTGTTGACAAGTTCCAATGGAATGAACAGAATGTTTGAGAACAGTTATAGGACGATATTGGTAATAAATTACTTATTATGAAGGGAATGGAAAAAAGATTCAGAGCATTTTAGGCAGGTATTTTATACCTGATTTATGCCTGTGAGTATATTACTCACTGAAAGACCCCAGATTTAAACTGTGGGGGTTGGATAACATAATCTCTTCGATCTAGTTCTAAATACAAATATTAAGCCTGCAATAATATTGAGCTGGTTAGAGGAGAAGGATTTGACTGTTCAGAATAGCAACAAGAACCAAAACACTAAGGCAAGTGGTGGAGTAATGAAGGCAGATGGAACGGATGCACTTAGGAATTGCTGGAGCCTAATGTTGGACGCAGAATGTGGCAAAATATGACGCAGATGTTCTCAGAGGTCACTCTAAGAAGCCAGAGCAACTAAAAGAAATTTCATTCACAAATAATATGGCAGCACTGACAACCAAGTACTTTACAATGGGCTTTCTCTGTCCCTGGGAAAATGATTTGGTCCATTAATCTCAGGACCCAGGGTGACCATGGTCCGTTTAAGTCAGTAGTATAATACATTCAAAATATAGTCTGGACCTGACGTGGTGGCTTACGCCTGTCATCCTTTGGGAGGCCTTTGGGAGGCCAGGAAGGAGGATGACTTGAGTCCAGAAGTTCGAGACCAGCCTGAGCAATATAGTGAGACCTCGTCTCTATGGAAAAAAAAAAAAAAAAGTAAATAATTTTAGAAAAGAAAAAAAGTGTAGCCTGAAAAGGCTCAGCTTTAGTTTATTGAGGAACTGATTGGAAAAATAAATTATGAGGCCCCACCCCGCCACCGCCACCGGAGACATCCTGAATCAGATCCTGGAGGGTGTGGCTGAGCAGCTGAGGAATCTGTGCTTCCACAAGCCCTCCAGGTAATTTTTTCTTTTTTTATTTTTTAGACACGATCTGTAGCCCAGGCTGGAGTGCGGTGGCGCGATCATAGCTCACTGCAGCCTCGATCTCCGGGACTCAAGCGATCTTCCCACCTCAGCCCATGGCGTCCCACCCCTGCCCCTCCCCCCACACTCCAGTACTTGGAATTACAGGCCCGCGCCACCACGCCCCGCTAACATTTAAATGTTTTGTAGAAATGAGACCTGGGGTGGAAGGGGATTGCGGGGACAGAGAGGATGTGGGTAGGGGGCCTCACTGTGTTGCC
Organism: Piliocolobus tephrosceles; assembly: GCF_002776525.5. Taxonomy (NCBI): domain Eukaryota; kingdom Metazoa; phylum Chordata; class Mammalia; order Primates; family Cercopithecidae; genus Piliocolobus; species Piliocolobus tephrosceles. Next base: position 1,832,905 of record NW_022302087.1, on the reverse strand, counting down.
CAGACTAGTCTTGAATTCCTGCCTGAGTTCCCAGACTCGAGGGATCCTCCCTCCGCAGCCTTCGGAGTGGGTGGGACTACAGGCCTGCACCACCACGCCCAGCCCTCTGGATGATTCTTGAAGTCTGGAAGCTTTAGCTAGATCAGGATATAAACAAAGGGCTTTGGAGACAGGCAGTCAACGGCAGATAATGATTGGAATTCCGGCTCCTCCCTTCCAGGATGGAACCTGAATGCAGCCCTCTAAGATGCAGCCAGAAAAGCACTCCGCCTACCCGGTTGGGTGTGGCCCCTGTTGCTTTTAATGGGCAATTTAGAGGAAAGCTGACCTAATGGCCTGAGTTGATCCTAATGCCTTAGGTAGAGACAGGATTTCAAGTGGCAAGACCATTTCATTACCATGTTTTCTTTTCTTCATTGCATTTTTTACAATATAATCATCTTAGGCCGGGCGCGTTGGCTCACGTCTGTAATCCTAGCACTTTGGGAGGCTGAGGCAGACAGAACATCTGAGGTCAGGAGTTCAAGACCAGCCTGGCTAACTTGGCGAAACCCCGTCTCTACTAAAAATACAGAAATTCGCCGGGCGTGGTGGTGCATGTCTGTAATTTTAGCTACTCGGGAGTCTGAGGCACGAGAATCGCTTGAACCCAGGAGGTGAAGGTTGCAGTGAGCCAGGATCAAGCCACTGCACTCCAGCCTGGGCGACAGAGAGAGACTGTCACAAAAACAAAAACAAAAGTCATCTTATTTGTTTTCCTGGGGTTTTTCTTCCAGCTTTTTGAGAATGTTTTAGTATGGGAAAGTTCAAACATGTACAAAAGTAGACGATAATAATTTACTTACAGCCAGTCTGGTTTCATCTAAATTGCCGTCCATTCCTTTTCCATGGGTTATTTTGAAACAAATACCAGATCGCCTATGATTTCATTCATAAATTCAGGGAAAAGGCCGGCGCCGTGACTCACACCTGTAATCTCAGCACGTCAGGAGGCCGAGGTGGCAGGAACACTTGAGCCCAGGAACATTTCAGCCTGGGCAACATAGTGAGATCTCATTGTTACCAAAAAAAAAAAAAAGAAAAGAAAAATAAAATAACCGGGCGTGTGGATGTGGTGGGACATGACTGTGGTCCTAGCTACTCAGGGGGCTGAAGTCAGAGGATCCCTTCAACCCAGGAGCCCGAGGCTGCAGTGAGGCTGTCTCAATAAATAAATAAATAAATCCGGGGTGGGGGGAATGCTTTGTTCCTATTATAACTACGATATCCTTTTTACATCTAAACATAATTTTAAAAATCATTATTTAATATTATCAAAGTATTCAAATATATGCTATGTTCAAATATCCAGCAGTATTCAAAACTCCCATTACTTCCATCCTTTAGAAAACTCGTTTTACTTTTTATTACCAAGATTAGCAATTCTTTTTTTTTTTTTTTTTTTTTGAGACGGAGTCTCGCTCTGTCACCCAGGCTGGAGTGCTGTGGCCAGATCTCAGCTCACTGCAAGCTCCGCCTCCCGGGTTCACGCCATTCTCCTGCCTCAGCCTCCCGGGCAGCTGGGACTACAGGCGCCCGCCACCTCGCCCGGCTAGTTTTTTGTAGTTTTTAGTAGAGACGGGGTTTCACCGTGTTAGCCAGGATGGTCTCGATCTCCTGACCTCGTAATCCCAGCACTTTGGGAGGCCGAGACGGGCGGATCACGAGGTCAGGAGATCGAGACCATCCTGGCTAACACGGTGAAACCCCGTCTCGGCCTCCCAAAGTGCTGGGATTACAGGCTTGAGCCACCGCGCCCGGCAAGATTAGCAATTCTTATACTCTTCTGCAGGACTTGTGATAACACATTGCTGAACCACACCCTGTGTCATTCAGTAGGTCTGAGATGAAGTAACATGCATTTCAAAGTTCCAGACTAATATGGATGCTCCTGGTTTGAGAACTAAATGAGAATCACTCACATTTTATGGAAAACTTAACTTTTTTTTTTTTTTTTGAGGTGGAGCTTCGCTATTTTTGCCCAGGCTGGAGTGCAATGGTGGGATCTTGGCTAACTGCAACCTGCGCCTCCTGGGCTCAAGCGAGTCTCCTGCCTCAGCCTCCCAAGTAGCTGGGATTACAGGTGTGTGCCACCACGCCCGGCTAGTTTGTATTTTTGGTAGAGAGAGAGTTTCACCATGTTAGCTAGGCTGGTCTCAAACTCCGGATCTCAGGTGATCCGACCCCCTGGGCCTCCCAAATTACTGGGATTACAGGTGTGTGCCACCGCACCTGGCCCTTTTTGTGTGTGTGTGGGACAGAGTCTCACTCTATTGCCCAGGCTGGAGTGCAGAGGCAATCTTGGCTCACTGCAACCTTCGCCTCCCAGGTTCAAGCGATTCTCCTGCCTCAGCCTCCTAAGTAGCTGGGATTATAGGCATGCGCTACCATGCCCAGCTAATGTTTTTGTTTTTGTTTTGAGGTGGAGTTTTGCTTTTGTTGCCCAGGATGGAGTGCAATGGCATGATCTTGGCTCACCACAACCTCTGCCTCCCAGGTTCAAGCGATTTTCCTGCCTCTGCCTCCCAAGTAGCTGGAATTACAGGCATGTGCCACCACGTCCAGCTAATTTTTGTGTTTTTAGTAGAGACAGGGTTTCTCCATATTGGTCAGGCTGGCCTTGAACTCCCAACCTCAGGTGATCTGCCCCCGCTGGCCTCCCAACATACTGGGATTACAGGTGTGAGCCACTGTGCCTGGCCTAATTCTGTATTTTTAATAGAGACAAGGTTTCACCATGTTGCTTGGGCTGGTCTCGAACTCTTCCTGACCTCAGGTGATCCACCTGCCTGGCCTTTCAAAGTGTTAGGATTACAGGCGTGAGCCACCACACCCGGCCAATTTTAACTTTATTTGAATACAGAGATTGTCCTCTTGTTACTTAACTTTCTTTCCAGACTTTTTTTTTTTCTTGAGGCAAGGTCTCTGCTCTGCTGCCCAGGCTGGAAGGGCAGTGGTGCAATCACGGTTCACTGCGGCCTCGACCTCCAGCTCAAGCAATCCGGCCATTTTGGCCACCCCAGTAGCTGAGACTACTGGCCACAGGCCGCCACAGCTGGCTAATTTTTGTATTTTGATGAAAGGGTTTCAACATGTTGCCCAGGCTGGTCTTGAACTCCTGGGCTCAAGTCATCTGCCAGCCTCAGTCTCCCAAGTGTTGGGATTACAGGTATGAGCCACTGCCCCGGCCCCTGTGGCTCTTCACAAATGGCTATGTCTAAGTGTCATTCAAAGCAAGGTAGGCTCAATTAGCTTGAGACAACAGGTGTAATCCAGACTAATTGTTTCCTCATGATTAGATTTACATTATCTTTTTGGCAATGATATTGTGTACTTCCCATTGTTTATCAGAAAAGACATTTTAGTTTGTAACATTCCTGGTGGTGCTAAGTTGGAATCCTTGGTTAAGGTAGCTGTAGCTAAACTCCAATTTTTGTGTCCATAAACCCCATCGTGCCAAAATGTAGAAATTTTCTTTGCATCAGCAATGTGTTCAGAGGCCCTGACCAACGTTTACCCTAGGAAGCTGCCATGTCCCTTTGGTGCCAAGAGAAATTTGGGAGGCTGACTCCAGGTTTCCCACATCAGTTACAACGTGGGCATAGACCTATTTGTACAAATGTTACCTTAACATCCAGATGGGAAACTGGGAATACAAACCTCTTCTCTCAGCTCCCCCACAAAACAGCAAGATGTCATGCCTCTGCCAGGGAACTTATCTGAGACACAGGGAGTTTATAGCTCCAACTGTCTTCCTCTTAGTATTCTGGGAGTATAGTAGGCAGACAGGGAGTGGGGGACTGAATGTGGTGACAGGAACTTTGGGGGAGGCCTGTGAAAATAAGGGTGATTTGGCGAGTTATGTAACTTTAAGGTTTTATCTTGCCGGGGCAAGAAGGATGAGTAAATAAACTGTCTTACTGGTAGACTCCAATTATTAATTTATTTTGTATAGAGAGAAATTTAAGTTTATTTAAATGTGTTACAAACAGGGAGGTATCTACAAGCAGAATAATAAAGCAAAGGAAATTTCCAAATTAATAGGAAGGAAACGGAATAGAAACTTGACCCATCCAAAGAAAGTAGAAGTTTAAAAAGGAAACAAAATTAAAACGAATACACATAGTATAAGAAAAAAATGTTTATTATTTATTACACTGAACAATTCTGACCACCAACAACCAATGGGGTCCAGGAGAGAAGAACATCTTGCTTCTCAACAAACTTTCCTCCCTTGCTTTAACATTTTTGAGGATTCTTTCCCAAACCTATTACATCTGAATTATGATGGTTACAAATTTTCCAACTCTGCCACTCCTTCCAGTGCATTATTTTTAGTATCTTCATTAAAGGGGCAAAATAAAATAAAATAAAAATAATAAAGATTCCGTACTTGTAATAACAAAACAATGTTGGAAACTGTCATTAAATCAGGACAAGTGAAAAACAGATCTGTTCCCAGACTCACCGGACTATAAATTTAGGAAGTACACAAAAAAATTAAAAATTAATTATACTCAATAGGATACATTAAATATGTACAGTTTTTGTATGTCAATCATACCTAAGTAGTTTTAAAAACAAATGATCCGGCCCATACCGCCAACTAATAAAGAACAAAGAAATGAGTCATACAAAAGAAAAATCACACATTTTGGTTTACTCCTACTTTTGAGTTAAGAACACTAAAAATAAAATTTGCATGCAACGAATACAGTTCCCTAAATACAACAGATGAATTATTTTATATACACATCTTATTTTTATTTATGGAGAATCGGTTAATAACACATTTTAAGTTCAACATATTATGTATTTGAGTGGGAAGCAACCTTAAACATTTTAAACACCAGAAATATACAAAACAGTTATAAGTGAAATAATACAAAGTCCCTTGTGTTTTGATCCTGCAGTCAAACCATAGAAATTTCTGGTTAAGAGAACTTTGAAAAATACTGTTTCAAATATTAAAAATCATGTGTTTGAGGGAGGGAGAGAATTAACAGCCTTTCTTTGCCTTAAAATACTTTACGTTTTATGAAATTGCAATTGGAATGAAGCAGCTCCTAAAGTAGTCAGTGTTCAGAGGAAGAGAAAATCGAGCACAAGAGCCAACTACCATTTTACTCAACTCCTTCACAATGCTCAGCTGAAGAACTTCTCACTTAAAAGACCTGTTGAAGGTCAGGCACAGTGCCTCATGTTCCAGCATTTTGGGAGGCCGAGGCGGGTGGATCACTTGAGTCCAGGAGTTTGAGACTAGCCTGGCCAACAGGGGGAAACCCCATCTCTACTTAAAAAAAAAAAAAAAAAAAAAAAGCTGGGTGTGGTGGCAGGTGCCTGTAATCCCAGCTACTCGGGAGGCTGAGGTAGGAGAATCACTTGAACTCAGGAGGCAGCGATTGCACTGAACTGAGACTGCACAAGTGTACTCCGGCCTGGGCAACAGAGTGAGACACTGTCTCAAAAGACAAAACAAAACAAAAAAGAGCTGCTGCTGAAGTCATGTCTATTTTAGAAAAGTAGTATGAATGAGTTTTCTACATATTAACTACAATTTCTGGTAATTTGCGAAATGTTTTTCCGTTTTGAAATCTGAGAGTCTCTATCTCCACTCACAAAGCAACAGGCACTGCTAGGGCTCTTAGGCTAACATCTGCCACCCCACTCATCTGCATGGTCCATAAACAGGTGTGCAGAGGCCCAGAGTTCACCTGTCAGCAGCCCCGCGGAATCCGACTCTCCAGACTTTCTGCCATTAATTACCATAGATGTGGCCTTTTTCCTGATATTCTATTCCCATTGGAGGCTTTTTATTAAGACCTTGTTCCTATAAAGCAAATAAAATGTTTGTTTTCAAAAAGGTAAGAATCAAGAAATATCAAAAATAACCAAGAAACCCGCTGCTGGAATGCTGTTGAAATTGCCCTTACAACTTCAGGATCACAGGTAACAAGCCTGTGACGCTGTCATTCGAGAATGAAGATCATCAGCCAAGTTATCATGCCTCTGACATATGTTCCCTGACTTGTGTGAACCATGGACAAGAGGCCTTGGAGGGTCGCTTTGCATCACTTTCCCAAAAACCCAACTATGTCATTAGAGGACTACCCAAGGTGACCTCCTCACTTCTATTCAACTTGCCTGCCATAGAGAGATTATCAAAATACAGCAAAAAGCAGGATATCCCAAAGGAAAAGCCAATCACACATTCACACACTTCCTCCTGTGGGAGATGGTCTTGCTATGTTTCCCTGGCTGAGAAATTACCGATCCCTCCTTTCCATCTAGTCAATTCTTCCCTTAACTTAAGGAATCTCTTCTTTGATATTCATCATGTTATTCCAGGTGTTTGTATGTGCACTATCCCTGTTTAGACTGTAGGCTACTTAAAGGAAGAGCTTTTTTACTAGTCATTATTGCTGTGTAGGGCATACACTTTGAATGTAGTAATTATACAATGTTTGTTGCTCCCAGAATTCTGTGTCTCCAGGTAGAAGCGTTAAACCTTGACACAGAAATGCTTTCTGTTTCCTGGGGATAAACTTAACTGAATAATGATTTTCTTGAAACTCTGTACTGACAATTTGACCTTGAAATAATACATGGCTATTTAAGATTAATGTGTATCTTGACTTTCTGCAATTGAAAATCCAGCACCCACTTTTAGTTTGTAGAAAAGCATCAGGTAGTTACCTGTGAACACAATTGGGGCACAACATATTGTCTTCAAAATGCGGGGGTGGAAAATTGGAGGCAGGAAGCAAGAAGAGTGCACTCACTCTCCCTTCTTGCTTTTCTGGAACCCAGGCTTGACCAGCATGGAACTGCAGGTGAACCCAACCATCTGTGTCTGCAGGGAGACTTTTCCCATGGACCACACACCACCTGACACCTGGCGAAGGAGAGAGACAGGTACCCACACACCAGGATGACATACCGATGTAAGACCGCATTATGGCCCATCACCCTTGATTGACCAACTCCAAGATGTGAACCCTGAAATCCTAACTTAACCTCTTCTCTATTCTGTTCTCCTTAGAAAAGCATACAAGACAGTTCCTATTAAAACTTAAAAATCTAGGCGGGGCACGGTGGCTCATGCCTGTAATCCGAGCACTTTGGAAGGCCGAAGTTGGCGGATCATGAGGTCAGGATATTGAGACCATCCTGGCTAACATGGTGAAACCCCGCCTCTACTAAAAACACAAAAAATTAGCCGGGCATGGTGGCGGGCGCCTGTAGTCCCAGCTACTTGGGAGGCTGAGGCAGGAGAATGGTGTGAACCTGGGAGGCAGGGCTTGCAGTGAGCCATGATCACGCCACTGCGCTACAGCCTGGGTGACAGAGCAAGACTCCGTCTCAAATAAATAAATCAATCTAGTTGGAAGTAGTATAGTTGTAGGTGGGCAGATGGTAGAAAGACTAACCCAGAGTGTCTGGAAAGGGCTTCATGAAATAAACTCAGGGGCCTCAGCTCTGAACACACACTGGATTGTACTGAACAGTTTATTGTCTTCTTTTGTTGTACTTTCTGTAATTCTTACAACATATAAGGTAGGTATCACCCATTTTAGAATGAAAACACTGGGAAATATTTTAAATAACTTATTAATCCCATTCTGGGGCTCAGCTGCAGGCACTTAATTTTAGATCTTACTTTTAATTTAAATTGCTTAAAGGGGAAAGAAAGAAAACCAAACTGCTATCCCCTTCAATCATTTAAATGCATCAATCGTTTAAAGCAGTGGTTCTCAAACTGTGGTCCCCAGACCAGCATCCTTAGTGCTGCCCAGAAAACTTAGAAATGCAAACTCTCGCTGGGTGTGGTGGCTCACACCTGTAATCCCAGCACTCTGGGAGGCCGAGGCAGGCAGATCATCTGAGGTCGGGAGCTTGAGACCAGCCTGACCAACGTGGAGAAAACCTGTCTCCACTAAAAATACAAAACTAGCCGGGCATGGTTGCGCCTGCCTCTAATGCCAGCTACTCAGGAAGGCTGAAGCAGGCGAATCGCTTGAACCCAGGAGGTTGAGGTTGTGGTGAGCCAAGATCGCACCACTGCACTCTAGCCTGGGAAGTCAGAACGAAACTCCGTCTCAAAAAAAAAAAGAAAGAAAGAAAGAAATGTAAATGCTCAGGTCCTGTCCTAGACCTGAATTAGAAACTCTGTGGGCAGGGTCCAGGAATCGCTGGCCCTCAAAAGCATTTTGATATACCCTAAAATGTATCAGGCATTAATCTCTACTAAGCTTATTTCCCCACTGGACCAGAATAAGCTCTTCATGTTGGGCTTACCACAGGCCTCTTGTGGAGATTCCACTGCCTCTGGCGTCCTCGCCCTGGCCGAAATTCTCGCCCAGGAGGCCAGCAAAGCCTCTGGGGCAGAAGTTGTCACCACAACTGTATTAACTCCCTCAAGGAGAGCAGTGGAATCTTCCAGGGCAGGCGGCCCCTCCGCAGGGGGAAGGGCCACTTCAGGAGGATGTGTCTCAGAACTTTGCAGGGACGTTTCCCCTTTTTCCACCTTTACTTTTTTTTGCAATGATTTCCGGATTTTGGCCTCTTTTGCTGTGCTAGGAAAATCCTACAGAAAGGGTTAAATAATAAAGATAAAAATAAAGATTAAAATTCTAACAAAAATGGCCTCAGAGTTAAGGAGCTCTCGATCAAATGCAAAGTTTCACTTAGGAGGTCTAGGTTCAAGAGATCCATTGTACAACTTGGTAACTATACATAGTTAATAACAATGTACTGTCTTCTTGAAAATTGCTCAGTTGGCTGCACATGGCTCAGGTCTGTAATCCCAGCACTTTGGGAGGCCAAGGTTGGTAAAACACTTGAGGCCAGGAGTTCGAGACCAGCCTGGCCAACGTGGTGAAACCGCGTCTCTACTAAAAATACAAAAATTATCCAGGCGTGGTGGCTCATGCCTGCAATCCCAGCTACACAGGGGGCTGAGACTGGGGTATCACTTGAACCAGGGAGGCGGAGGTTGCAGTGAGCCTGCACTCCAGCCTAGGTGACAGAGGGAGACTGTCTTAAAAAAGAAAGAAAGAAAATTGCTGGCCGGGCACAGTGGCTCACGCCTGTAATCCCAGCATTTTGGGAGACCAAGGCGAGTGGATCACGAGGTCAGGAGTTCTAGACCAGCCTGGCCAACATGGTGAAACCCTGTCTCTACTAAAAATACAAACATCAGCCAGGCGTGGTGGCCGGTGACTGTAATCCCAGCTACTCTGGAGGCTGAGGCAGGAGACTAGCTTGAACCCAGGAGGTGGAGGTTGCAGTGAGCTGAGATTGCGCCACTGCACTCCAGCCTGAGCAACAAGAGCGAAACTTCGTCTTAAAAAAAAAAAAGAAAGAAAGAGAATCTGGGCACGGTGGGGCTCACGCCTATAATCCCAGCACTTTGGGAGGATGAGGTGGGGAGATCACCTGAGGTCGGGAGTTCGAGACCAGCCTGACCAACATGGAGAAATGCCGTCTCTACTAAAAATCCAAATTAGCCAGGTGTGGTGGCGCATACCTGTAATCTCAGCTACTCGGGAGGCTAAGGCGGGAGAATCGTCTGAACCCGGGAGGCAGCAGATGCGTGGAGCGAAATTCTGTCTCAATAATTATAATAATAATAATGTAGTATGTAAGGTGATGTATGTATTAATTAGCTTGAGTTGGCCATTCCACAATGTATAAGTATTTCAAAGCCATGTGCTGTACATGATAAAAATAAACAATTTTTGTCCATTAAAAAAATTTAAGTGCTGCCTCTTTTTATTTTTGAGACAGCGTTTCACCCTTTGCCCAGGCTGGAGTGCAATGGTGCATCTCGGCTCACGGAAACCTCTGCCTCCTGGTTTCAAGCAATTCTCCTGCCTCAGCCTCCTGAATAACTGGGATTACACGCATGCACCACCACACCTGGCTAATTTTTGTATTTTTAGTAGAGACAGGATTTCACCATGTTGGCCAGGCTGGGCTGCCTCATTTTTATTATTCTTTGCAGACTTGGTGAGAAGTAGGGATGGAAGGCCAGGCACGGTGGCTCACACCTGTAATCCCAGCACTTTGGGAAGGCCGAGGTGGGCAGACCACGAGGTCAGGAGTTCAAGACCAGCCTGACCAAAATAGTGAAACCCCACCTCTACTAAAAATACAAAAAATTAGCTGGGCGTGGTGGCGGGCGCTTGTAATCTCAACTACTTGGGAGGCTGAGGTAAGACAATTGCTTGAATTTGGGAGGTGGAGGTTGCAGTGAGCTGAGGTGGTGCCACAGCACTCCAGTCTGGGTGACAGTGCAAGACTCCATCTCAAAAAAAAAAAAAAAGGAAAGTAGGCACGGGAAATACTTTGGGAAAGAACATGGTAAGTTCTTTCTTAGAACTAGGGGTGGAGGGACAAGCGGAGGCTAAGACAGTTCCTTTACTCACTTTTGAAGCTACAATAGGTAATTAGGATAAGCACTGAAACATACATCCTTTAAAAAGTTACCTTTTGATTTGGGTAGGCAAAGGCACACAGGCGCTTATATGCATCCAATTTCTAAGACAACAGAAAACTGAGTTAGTAAGGCAAGTAAGGTTCCTACCCTTCCTCCCAGCAGTACCATCCCCAGCCTAGGCCCTCACCTGGCCTTTGGAGCTCAGCTTCAATTGCTGGCACCAGGCCCGCAGAATGTCCCGGTGAATCAGATTAACAGGTGGCAGTTTAGAGGGTAATGGAGGGATTGGTATCTTCTTCTGAGGTCTGGGGTTGTCACTGTACTCTGCCTTCTTCTTAGGACAGAGCACTGAAGGAGAATGGAATCAAATTAGTAGTAATTAACTTTGTGTACCTTTTCAGAATTTCAAAAGTAAAATCACTTTTTTTTTTTTTTTTTTGGGAGAGAGAGTCTTGCTTTGTCGCCCGGCTGGAGTGCAGTGGCGCGATCTTGGCTCCCTGTAACCTCCGCCTCCTGGGTTCAAGCGATTCTCCTGCCTCAGCCTCCTGAGTAGCTGGGATTACAGATGCCCACCACCATGCCTGGCTAAATTTTTTTCTATTTTTAGTGGAGGTGAAGTTTCACCATGTTGGCCAAGCTGGTCTCCAACTCCTGAACTTGTGATCTGCCCACCTAGGCCTTCCAAAGTGCTGGGATTACAGGCCTAAGCCACCACGCCCAGCCTAAAATCAGTTTTAGTTATTAATAGTTCAATCCCTCTCAAACCTAGGACTTACCACTTCTAAATCCCAGTTTTATTCCTAGATCTCCCCACTACTCAAGTACACGTGCTCCTTTGTGAACCCTTTAATCGACAGAACCCAGGTGGTGGCACCAGAGATGGCACTTCCATCCCAGGGGAATTACCACTGTCTTAGACTTGAGATCATACCTTTGTGAACCCCTTAATCCACAGAACCCAGGTGGTGGCACCAGAGATGGCACTTCCATCCCAGGGGAATTACCGCTGTCTTAGACCTGAGATCATACTCAGTGGTGTCCTCTATCCACAAAGCAAACTCAACACCTGACAATGCTACACCAGCAACCACTAATATCCCTGATTCTGCCAGCGCACCCTAGTCAGGGCAGCACTCTGGTTTCATAGCAGGTATGCTTCCTTAGCTGTACTGTTTCTGTTCATCCTGCTTCTGCACCTCACATACCTTGTCTTCATTCAGTAAAGATATTTGGCCAGGCGCAGTGGCTCACACTGTAATCCCAGCACTCTGGGAGGCCGAGGTGGGGGGATAACCTGAGGTCAGGAGTTTGAGACCAGCATGGCCAACATGGTGAAATGCCGTCTCTACTAAAAAAAAAAAAAAATTCGCTGGGTGTGATGGCACATGCCTGTAGTCCCAGTTACTTGGGAGGCTGAGGCTGGATAACTGTTTGAACCCGGGAAGCAGAGGTTTTAGTGGGCCAGGATCGTGCCAAAAAAATGTCTAAGGCTGGGTCTGGTGGCTCACACCTGTAATCCCAGCACTTTAGGAGGCCAAGGCAGATGGGTCACTTGAGGCCAAGAGTTCACAACCAGCCTGGCCAATATGGTAAAACCCCGTCTCTACTAAAAATACAAAAATCAGACAGGCATGGTGGCACACGCCTGCAATCCTAGCCAACTTGGGAGGCTAAGACAGGACAATCGCTTGAACCAGGGAGGCAGAGGTTGCAGGGAACTGAGATGGTGCCACCACACTCCAGCCTGGATGACAGAGCAACACCCTGTCTTGGTGTCTCAAAAAAAAGGACACAGCCTGTAATGACACTTACAGTTAGTAGGGTTTACTCTGTACATATTACTTCTTAGGCATAGTCTAAGTACTTCACTTAATTATTCTATGTAAATTTTAACACTCCATTCCCACACCCGAATAAAAGTAGATATTGTTCAAACTTATTTTTAGAATAGGAAGTCCGGTTTCAAGAATGGGTCTTCAAATTTACAGCTGTCTGTTCCCAAATCATTGCACATTGAAATTCTTAACTCCAAGTAGCAAGTGAAGGAAAAAATGATCAACAGAACCAAATAGGCTGTGGAAGTCTGAAGACAGGAAGGGATCGGTTAGGGCAATGGTGACCAAAAGACGCTTCAGGAAGGTGCAATTTAAGCTAGACTTTCATGAATTGTAGGATTTGCACAATATATGATGGAAATTTCTTCCCTGGCTTTTCTTCTTCAGAAAACTTCCTCTGGCTTCTAAGACCTGAGAAAGTGGGATTTGAGGATTTGAAGACCTCTTACCTTTATTGCCTTTGACAGATATTTTTTCTTTGGTTCCCTTTGCTGATGTTCCTGGCAAAGCAATCATGTTTGGTTGATTAGAAGCCTGCTGAGTCTCTTCCCTCGACTTCTCTGTGGAGGTCTACTGGGAACAGAGGAGCTGGTCAGTCATTCCTCTAGTGTCCAAACCACACATACACTACCTGCCTCAAGATAACTCGCTTCTAAGGCACCAAGGCAGTCACTGGATTCCACTGGCAGTGTGGATTCTCCTCTGGGTATCATCTTAATACACAGTGTCATGCAGGCCAGGCGTGGTGGCTTACGCTTGTAATCCAAGTGCTTTAGGAGGCCAAGGCAAGAGGATCGCTTGAGTCCGGTAATTAGATACCAGCCTAAGCAACAACAAGTGAAACCTTGCCTCTACAAAAAGCAGACAAGATTAGCTGAGCATGGTGGTACGTGCCTGTAGCCCAAGCTACTCAAGAGACTGAGGTAGGAGAATCACTTGAGCCAGGGAGGTAGATAGAGGCTGCACTGCTGCACTCCAACCTGGGTGACAGAATGAGACTGTCTCAAAAAAAAAAAAAAAAAGAAAGAAAGAAAGAAAGAAAGGCCCTTGCCGGGCGCGGTGGCTCAAGCCTGTAATCCCAGCACTTTGGGAGGCCGAGACGGGCGGATCACGAGGTCAGGAGATCGAGACCATCCTGGCTAACCCAGTGAAACCCCGTCTCTACTAAAAAATACAAAAAACTAGCCGGGTGAGGTGGCGGGCACCTGTAGTCCCAGCTACTCGGGAGGCTGAGGCAGGAGAATGGCGTAACCCCGGGAGGCAGAGCTTGCAGTGAGCTGAGATCCGGCCACTGCACTCCAGCCTGGGAGACAGAGCGAGACTCCGTCTCAAAAAAAAAAAAAAGAAAAAAAAAGAAAGGCCCTTAACTCACCTACTGTATTCCATCATGTCTCTCACCTCGAAGAATTTTTTCCCCCAATCCTTCATTCTTGACCGCTTCCAAATAAATTTTTTTTTTTTGAAATGGAGTCTCGCTCTGTCGCCGGGGCTGCAGTGCTGTGGCCGGTTCTCAGCTCACTGCAAGCTCCGCCTCCCGGGTTTATGCCATTCTCCCGCCTCAGCCTCCCGGTAGCTGGGACTACAGGCGCCCGCCACCTCGCCCAGCTAGTTTTTTTTTTTTTTTAGTAGAGACGGGGTTTCACCGTGTTAGCCAGGATGGTCTCGATCTCCTGACCTCGTGATCCGCCCATCTCGGCCTCCCAAAGTGCTGGGATTACAGGCTTGAGCCACCGCGCCCGGCCCAAATAAATTATTTTCTAACACTGTTGGCAGAGTGACACTATGAAGTTTACATCCTTTCAGTGGTTTATTGCTCTCAGCATAAAAATAATTGTCTTTAACATTACCTACCAGACTCTTGCCTCCTATTTCACACTGCTCTCCCTACCCAAACTCCAGCCACGTAATTCCTTTCCTTTCCAAAGTTGTTACATTTTTTTGTTTTGTAGAGATGAGGTGTTGGAATTAAAGGTGTGAGCCACTGCGCCCAAGGGCTCCCTATATTCTTTTTATTTGAGAGAAGTCTCGCTCTGTCGTCCAGGCTGGAGCGCAGTGGCACAATCTCAGCTCACTGCAACCTCCACCTCCCCCGGGTTCAAGCAATTCTCTGCCTCAGCCTCCCGACTAGGCGGAATTACTGGCGCCCGCCATGACGCCCAGCTGGTTTGCCATGACGCCCAGCTGGTTTTCGTGTTTTTAGTAGAGATGGGGCTTCACCATGCTGGCCAGGCTGGTCTCAAACTCCTGGCCTCAAGTGATCCACCCACCTCGGCCTCCCAAAGTGCTGGGATTACAGGCATGTGCCACTGTGCTGGTCTTAGCCTTCCTTATTTTTATTCATTTAATTCTCATAGCAATCTGGCAACAATTTACTTCTCAGACACAAGCTGAGGATCAGAGGTAACATAAAGACACAGAGATTAAGAGTACGTTAGATATAAATTAAAATTTAAATATCAAAGCTGGGCTCCATGGCTCACGCCTGTAATCCCAGCACTTTGGGAGGCCGAGGTGGGCTGACTGATGGAGGTCAGGAGTTCGAGACCAGCCTGGCCAACATATCGAAACTCAATCACTACCAAAAATACCACAACTACCTGGGCGTGGTGGTGCACGCCTGCAATCTCAGCTAATCCGGTGGCTGAGTCAGGAGAGTCCTTTGAATCCGGGAGGCAGAGGCTGCAGTGAGCTGAGATCGGCTACTGCACTCCAGCCTGGGTGACAGAGTGAAACTCGATTCATTAAAAAAAAAAACACACAATAATAAAATTTCTCCTAAATCTAAATCTTTCAGGGTGGATTACTGGACAAATTAACATTTGCATGGCATTTTTACATCTCTACAGAAGTTCTACATTTGGATTTGAAATTTAATTTGCATAACCCTGACATAAAGTACTCACTTTGGACCTCACAAATGACCTAAAACCGAGACGGTTAAAAATGACCCAGTTCAAATCAAGAGGACCTGAGAGCGCTCGGATATGGCCGTTCAGGGCCTGTGCAAGGTCTCAAAGCCTCTCTTCCTTCACTTTCTGTCTGCATTGCTGTCAATGTCTGGCTTCTGATTACTCCTAGGTCCTAAGGACGCTGGGAAAACCGGACGAATTCAGTCTCAGGACCTTTGCTTTGGGATCTGTGTCCGTCTAAAGGAAGTTAAGGGGTTTCATTCTTTTCCAACCTCAGCTCAATTACTTCTTCCTACCACCCTTTTCTCCTGTTACCATTTTCCTCTAACCCCGATATTCAATTAATTCTTTCTGACTGGACAAAGCACCTCTTCAAAACAGAAAACCCGGCCGGGAGCAGCGGCGCACGCCTGTAGTCCCAGCAGCACTTTGGAAGGCCGAGGTCGGAGGATCGCTTGAGCCTGGGAGGTCGAGGTTGCAGTGAGCGGTGATGGTGCCACTGCACTCCAGCCCGAGAGACAAAGTGAGAGACCCTGTTCCAAAACTAACCTGAAAGCCTAATTTTTTAACTTTTTCTTTTGAGATGGAGTTTCGCTCTTGTTGCCCAAGCGGGGGGTGCAATGGCGCGATCTCGGCTCACCGCAACCTCCGCCTCCCGGGTTCAAGCGATTCTCCTCCTTCAGCCTCCCGAGTAGCTGGGATTACAGGTGTGCGTCACCACACCCAGCTAATTTTGTATTTTTAGTAGAGACGGGGTTTCTCCATGGTGGTCAGGCTGGTTTCGAACTCCCGACCTCAGGTGATCCGCCCGCCTCGGCCGTCCAAAGTGCTGGGATTACAGAAGTGAGCCACCGCGCCCGGCCTCTTTTTTTCCCTCTATCTTTTGACACCTTCAACCTCCTCAACTAACCCTAGAAAACCTCATTTCTTGTCTCCTCACTCCAATATACCAGGTTGCAATCATGTTCTTGGGCTTTACTCTTAAAAAAAAAAAAAAAAAAAAGCCAAGAGGAGAAAATTCGAAGGCACATTCTTTTCTCCTCAAAAGAAAAATCAAGAGTGCCCAGGGAAGACAGAAACACGAAGACAAAGACAGAAAACAAATCCACTAAAACTGTACTGACCTCCTTGCCTTTCGCCTTCTCCATACTTGTAGAAGCGGAGCCTCGCAAATGCTTCCAAAATGGCCCCAGCCCTAAGATTGCTGTTTGTAAAGTCTCCTCCCACTTCCTGCCGCCAGCAGACCCTTTTTCTCCCCTCCTCACCTCTTCTTTTCTTCTCCCCGTCTGTTCCCTCCCCCACAATTTGTAAATGCTAAAATTGCATTCTTTCTTATTCATGGGGTGACCTTTGTCTGGGTTGAATTACTAATACCATTCCTGGCTCTTTTCTGTGCACTTTAAACGTAATTATCCAAAGTATGGTTCCGGAGACTTTGGGAGATTCAGGACGATTCTACCGGGAGAAAAAAAAAAAAAAATGTGGCCAGAGACTTGAGCAGGATGTGTGAAGGGATTTAATAATGGGACTTGTGTAAACAGTAGACTTCAGGGACCAGACTGGCGGCTTGAAGAAAGCTATTTTCTTGTACCAAATACATTCTCAATCAACTAAAACTCCAGGTTTCTCTGTACTAATACCGAGCATCATTTCATCTGCCAAAGAACTAATAATAGTAGCTCTTAAAGTCTATAGAGTATTTGTTATTTATTTATTTTGTAGAGGGCAAGTTGGGTGTGGGTGGGGATCTCGCTATTTTGACCAGGCTGGTCTCGAACTCCTGCCCTCAAGTGATTCTCCAGCCTTGTCCTCCCAAAGTGTTGGGATTACAGGCGTGAGCCACCACTCCCAGCCCAAGTATTTTTTTATATCTCAAATTGAGGGTTTAAAATTCAGTCATTATTGTTCCCCATTTTATATATGACTAAAGTGTGGTATAAAATTTTATTGGTAACTTTTCCAATAGCACAGTAAGTGAACCGCTAACCTACTGACTCCCAAAGAAGTTCAAGTTTTTCTCCTTAAAATAATTTGAAAAATCCTTCCTCAGATCAATGCTCCCTGTCAGGTTGTCAAGACATGTGAAGTGAAGGAAGCAGTGGCTGTGCGACTGAAACCCTCCCTTGTCAGGGTCCAAAGTCTCCTTCGTTCTTTGGTTTACTTTGTTGTATTTTTTTCCTACATCTCACTGCTTGTCCTAAAATGATAAATAAGAGACCATCTTTAATCCAAATGGTGTTGGTAATCTGCTCACAGGCTAGAAATCCACGGACAGAGAAAGTAAGTAAACGTAACCCAGGAATGGAAAAGGAAGTGCAGGTTGTGGACTGGGCAACCCCCAAGGCAGCAAAGAGGAAACCAGGTGAGTTGAAGTCATCTGGGAGATGTTAGGGCTTTGATTTAACAATTCTTTACCACAGCCTTTGATAACCACCAGTACGACTTAGTAGTTAAGGTTTGTGTATAGAGTGTATAATTGAATCATCTTTCTTTTCTCAGTGTAATTGAATGTGACGTGGTGGCTCACGCCTGTAATCCCAGCACTTTGAGCGGCTGAGGTGGGCAGGTCACTTGAGTTCAAGAGTTTGAGACCAGCCTGGCCAACAATGCAGAACTCCTTCTCTACTAAAAATACAAAAATTAGCCGGGCATGGTGGTGCGTGCCTGTAATCCCAGCTATTGAGGAGGCTGAGGCAGGAGAATTGCTTGAGCCGGAGAGGGAGAGGTTGCAGTGAGTAGAGATGGTGCCCCCACACTCCAGCTTGGGTGACAGAGAGACACTCTGTCTCAAAACAAAGAAACAAACAAACAAACAAACAGAATAATTGGAGTTCTGAATTAAATATAAACTGAGGCACTGAAACATCTAATTCTGGGCAAGGTACAAACTAATTTGGTATGAACAGATGGAGTGTATACTGGGATTAATCATTTATAAATTATTGGGTCCACTACTATCTCTGGGAACACAATTCTAAAAGAATTGCACCAGCCATTTAAAACATGGGTTAGCTGACATCCTATACATAAAATAAATTAGTACAATTTAATTTAAAATGTTTGGAAATAACTGGAAATAATATTACTGAGTTCTGGAAATAAGCAAAAAGCCAAATATGGTCGGCTCCTGCCTGTAATCTCAGCATTTAGGGGGGCTGAGGTAGAAGGATTGCCAGAACCCAGGAGTTTAAGACCAGCCAGGGCAATTTAGTGAAATCCTGTCTCTACAAAAAATAGAAAAAGAAATTAGCTGGGTGTGGTGGCACATGCCTGTAGTTCCATCAGGAGACTAAGGTAGGAGGATCACTTGAACCCAGGAATTTGAGGCTGCAGTGAGCTGTGATCATGCCACTGCACCCTAGCCTGGGCAGTAGAGCCAGACCCTGTCCCCTCTCTTCATGAAAAAGCAAAAAAAAAAAAAAAAAAAAAAGTCAAATATATTTTTGTCAGGTTTGTTGGAGTTGTAATTTATAGGCAGTTTGGAGCAGAGTGCAACCTACTTGTGCATTGGTTTCTCAAATGTAAAGTAGGAAAAACTGCAAGTTTATTGTGTTTTCTGAGAAATAACTAATTTTGTGTGTAAAATTTCCTACAAATATTTGGTAGTCAAAAGAAAAACTTTACTGCTATTTTTAATGTTATAATTCCAGTGCCTACACTTCTATCTTGATTTCAAAAAGTATTCATAATTGAACAACCGAATTTCCCATTCACTTATTAAATAAAAATGTATTAGGCCGGGTGCGGTGGCTCAAGCCTGTGATCCCAGCCCTTTGGGAGGCCGAGACGGGCGGATCACGAGGTCAGGAGATCGAGACCATCCTGGCTAACACGGTGAAACCCTGTCTCTACTAAAAATACAAAAAACTAGCCAGGCTAGGTGGCGGGGGCCTGTAGTCCCAGCTACTCGGGAGACTGAGGCAGGAGAATGGCGTGAACCCGGGAGGCGGAGCTTGCAGTGAGCTGAGATCTGGCCACTGCACTCCAGCCTGGGCGACAGAGCGAGACTCAGTCTCAAAAAAAAAAAAAAGTATTAAGTGCTATTTTTTTTTTTTTGAGAGGAAGTCTGGCTTTGTCACCCAGGCTGGAGTGCAGTGGCACTGCAGCCTCCACCTCCTGTATTTAAGCAATTCTCATGCCTCAGCCTCCAGAGTAGCTGGGACCACTGATTCATGCCACCACACCCATCTAATTTTTGTATTTTTAGTGGAGATGGGGTTTCCCCATGTTAACCAAGCACTTGAACTCCTGACCTCAAGTGCTCCACCTGCCTCAGCCTCCCAAAGTGCTGGGATTACAGGCATGAGCCACCACGCCCGGCCCACATGCTTTCAAAATATATTTTATTTATATGTATAATCAAAACAAATGCAAACTGTTCAATTATGACCCTTGCAAAGCACGATAATTCCCTGTGTATGACAGCCTACAATAGAGGTTTTTATTTTGTTTTGTTTATAGAGATAAGGTCTCACTGTTGCCCAGGCTGGTCTCGAATCCCTGGGTTTAAGTGAGCCTCCCTCCTTGGCCTCCCAAAGTGCTTGTATTATAGGCGTGAGCCCCTTGCCCTGCCCTGCAACAGGAGTTTTCAAGTCAGAAAAGTATCAGATCTAAAGGACATGGGGAACTGAACTAACTGAATAGGGGAAGGGAAGGATGAGCTCTGGGGAGAAGGCACCCCACTCCTGAGGCAGCTCAGCATGATCAGGGACTGAAAGAAGAGCAGTGGGGCTGGAGCTCAGAGAGGGAGGGGTTAAGTGTGAGCTGAGTGGGATAGGTAGGCCTTCTGATCTTTAGGTTGAGGACCACGGGGAAGCTACTGAAATATTGAAGGTGTGGGTAAGGATGGGCTGACTCTGATGAGCATTTTGTAAAGCTCTCTCAACTTCAATGAGAAAGAAGTGGGGATGATCAGAGACGGCACAGAGGTGACTTAGGAGGCTACTGAGCAGCCTTGAGACTGGAGAGGAAGTATGGACTGTGTTTAAGAGCACAGACACCAGGGCCGGGCATGGTGGCTCACGCCTGTAATCCCAGCACTTTGGGAGGCCAAGGCAGGTGGATCATGAGGTCAGGAGTTCAAGACCAGCCTGGCCAATATGGTGAAGCCCCGTCTCTATTAAAAATACAAAAATTAGCTGGGCGTGGTGGCACATGTCTGTAATCCCAGCTACTCGGGAGGCTGAGGCAGGAGAATTGCTTGAGCCCAGGAGGTGGAGGTTGCGGTGAGGGGAGATTGCGCCATTGTACTCCAGCCTGGGTGACAGTGTGAGACTCCATCTCAAAATAAAAAATAAAATAAAAACAAAACATAGACGGGCGCAGTGGCTCACGCCTGTAATCCCAGCACTTTGGGAGGCCGAGGCGCGCGGATCACGAGGTCAGGAGATCGAGGCCATTCTGGCTAACACGGTGAAACCCCCATCTCTGTTAAAAATACAAAAAATTAGTCGGGCGTGGTAGTGGGCGCCTGTAGTCCCAGCTACTCGGGAAGCTGAGGCAGGAGAATGGCATGAATCCGGGAGGCAGGGTTTGTAGTGAGCCGAGATCGCGCCACTGCACTCCAGCCTGGGCAACAGAGCGAGACTCTGTCTCAAAAAAATAAAAATAAAAATAAAAAATAAAACATAAAAGCACAGACACCAAATCCAGGCCAGACTGACTGATTTTTAAATGTAAGGCTTTAGCAGCTAGCCAGACAGGATTGAAACCCCCGTCTCCCCTTCACTAGCTGTGTGACCTGGACAATAACTTTAGGTCTCTTTCTTTTCTCATCTGTAAAATGAGGCTGATGAAAATAATAGCTTTGCCGGGCGCGGTGGCTCAAGCCTGTAATCCCAGCACTTTGGGAGGCCGAGACGGGCGGATCACGAGGTCAGGAGCTTGAGACCATCCTGGCTAACACGGTGAAACCCCGTCTCTACTAAAAATACAAAAAATTAACCAGGCGAGGTGGCAGGCGCCTGTAGTCCCAGCTACTCGGGAGGCTGAGGCAGGAGAATGGCAGGAACCCGGGAGGCGGAGCTTGCAGTGAGCTGAGATCCGGCCACTGCACTCCAGCCTGGGTGACAGAGCGAGACTCCGTCTCAAAAAAAAAAAAAAAAAGAAAAAAGAAAATAATAGCTTTTACTTAGAGGGTTGTGGGCGTGTCTGGAGAACACAGTGTCTGGCACAGCACATGTTGGGATCAGAAGAGCGGGGCGTGGTGGCTCTGGTGGCTCATGCCAGTAATCCCAGCACTTTGGGAGGCAGGAGAATCGCTTGAGCTCAGTTCGAGACCAGCCTGGGCAGTATAGTGAAACCCCATTTCTACCAAAAATACAAAAAATTACCAGGCGTGGTGGCACACGCACGGGTGCCAGCTCCTCCAGAGGCTGAAGTGGGAGTATGGCTTGAGTCCAAGAGGTGGAGGTTGCAGTGAGCCGAGATCGTGCCACTGTACTCCAGTCTGGGTAACATAGTGAGACCCTGTTTCAAAAAAAAAAAGACCGAAAAAGAGAGAGAGAGAGAAATTTGGAGAGGAATGAATTTGAGAGATGTAGGGGTATTGTGGCTGGGTTTTCTTTCATTTCTCCTTTTCCTTTTTTTTTTTTTTTTAAGAGGTCTCCCTATGTTGCCCAGGCTGGTCCCAGGTGAAACTCCTGGTCTCACGTGATCCTCCCACTTTAGCCTCCCGAGTAGCTGGGACTAAAGGCCAATACCCCTAAACCCAGCTTTTTCGTTTTGCTTTTTTTTTTCTAAAAAAAGTTTTAATTGAATAAAATGAGCTGAATTAATGTGTCCTTTAGTTTACCCGGAGGCAGTGAGTCTTCCAAAATCATTAATCTGCATCTACAGAAAATAAACCACCATTGATTCATATGTAACACTGTTTCCTGTCCGACTGAATGGAGAGAGGGGGCAGGAGGTGTGGCTGTGGGGAGGAAGGGAAGCCTTGTCTCTATCTCTCTGCTGTGTATTCCAGAAGCCCTGAGTCAAAAGCTGGGTTTATTTAATATTTATATAGAGTTCACCAATTTATAACAGTGCATGAAAATACCTCTTTTCCCATGTCCAAGAGACTAGTATTTTAACAAGTACACTAGAACTTGACACACCTAATTTATAATAATTCCACCTTGTAGTATCTCCTATAGTGGATAATCATTGCTGTTTTAGTGGTTATTCTACTTTAGGAAGTAGGTGAGTCAGTTAAAATTAAATTTAGGGAGTAAGACAGACCATGAGATTAGTTAGTAACTTTTGTTTAAAAAGGGAAAAGTTGTAGGTAGATGATAGAGCTGGTATCATCAAAAACAAGAAAACCCAAACCTATTTGTTTATAAACAATTTCCCTCCCTCCCTCCTTTCCTCCCTTCCTTCATATCTTATTTTAATTTTTTTTTTTTTTTTTTTGAGACAGAGTCTCGCTCTACAGCCCGGGCTGGAGTGCAGTGGAGCGACCTCAGCTCACTGCAGCCTCTGCCTCCTGGGGTTAAGCGATTCTCGTGCCTCAGCTTCCCAAATAGCTGGGATTACAGGCGCCAGCCGCCACGCCCGGCTAATTTTTTTTTTTTTTTTTTTTTAATGTTTTGAGACGGAGTTTCGCTCTTGTTGCCCATGCTGGAGTGCAATGGCAAGATACCGGCTCACCGCAACCTCCACCTCCCTGGTTCAAGCGATTCTCCTGCTTCACCCTCCCGAGTAGCTGGGATTACAGGCATGCGCCACCGCGCCGGGCTAATTTTTTGTATTTTTAGTAGAGACGGGGTTTCACTCTGTTAGCTACGGTGGTCTCCGTCTCCCGACCTCAAGTGACCCGCCCGCCTCGGCTTCCCAAAGTGTTGGGATTATAGGCGTGAGCCACCGTGCCCGGCTATATCTTTTTTGTTGTTGTTGTTGTTGAGACGGAGTCTTGCTCTGTCACCCGGGCTGGAGTGCGGTGGCCATATCTCAGCTCACTGCAAGCTCCGCCTCCCGGGTTTACGCCATTCTCCTGCCTCAGCCTCCGGAGTAGCTGGGACTACAGGCGCCCGCCACCTCGCCCGGCTAGTTTTTTGTATTTTTAGTAGAGACGGGGTTTCACCGTGTTAGCCAGGATGGTCTCGATCTCCTGACCTCGTGATCCGCCCATCTCAGCCTCCCAAAGTGCTGGGATTACAGGCTTGAGCCACCGCGCCCGGCTTCCGGCTATATCTTAAGCACTAAAAAGAAGAAGGTGAGTCTGGGTGTGGTGGCTCACGCCTCTAATCCCAGCATGGGAGGCCGAGGCAGGCGGATCACTTGAGGTCAGGAGTTTGAGACCAGCCTGGCCGACATGGCAAAACTCCGTCTCAACTAAAAATACAAAAAAAAACAGCCGGGCATGGTACCGCGTTCCTGTAATCCCAGCTACTCCAGAGGCTGAGGCAGGAGAATTGCTTGAATCTGGGAGGCGGAGTTGAGGTGAGCCAAGATCATGCCATTGGACTCCAGTCTGGGGGACAGAGTGAGACTCCATTAAAAAAAGGTGGCTTTGGTCCTTAATTACCATGAAAATGCCAGTAAACAGTATCATTGACTCAAATACTTGTTTTCTGTAGGCATCCTCTTTTTTTAAAATAAAATAAAATATTGGAGGTGGGTGGGTTGATCTCCTTACATTCCTCGGGCTGGTCTCAAACTCCTGAACTCCAGGGATCACAAGATCCTCCTGCTTTAGCCTTCTGAGTAGTTACAGGTGTGCACCACCACATCCTGTTTAGACATTTACTTTAAAGAACCGGACTTTCTAACCGGGGACAGATTTACCGTGAAGCGAATTAAGTTTCAGGTCCTTTACTTGCACTGGTCCATTCCAAGTTGCTGTCAGGGCCCTGGCAAGCTTGCATTCATAATTACATGTATCTATTTTTTTCTTATAGAGGGACCACCAGAACTGTATAACCTTCAGACCCCACACATTGGCCTCAGTGACAATGCTAACACTTTGAAATGTTCGTTTAAAACAGTAACACAGGCTGGGTGTGATGGCTCATGCCTGTAATCCCAGGACTTTGGTTGGCTCAGCCAGGCGGATCACTTGAGGTCAGGAGTTTGAGACCAGCCTGGCTAACATGGTGAAACCCCGTCCCTACTAAAAATACAAAAATTAGCCTGGCGTGATGGTGCACGCCTGTCATCTCTGCTACTCAGGAGGCAGGAGAATTGCTTGAACCTGGGAGGCAGAGATTGCAGTGAGCTGAGATTGTGCAATACTCCAGCCTAGGTGAAAGAGCCAGACTCCCTCTCAAAACAAAACAAAAAACAGTAATACATCTAGGAAATCCCCCTAATATGCTTTCCTTTTTCTTCCACTACTAGTTCCACGCTCTGAACCCCCAATTAATTGTGCTCCAGCAGGATCATTTCTCGGTTATTAGGTTTTCACTTTTTGACTCTCTTCCTATGCTAAGTGCCAAATGAATTGTGTCCTAGGGCCATCATTAGCACATATGAAATTTTGTATACATTTTTAAAAAAATAACACTTTGGGGCTGACAAATTGCAAAAAGACTTAAGCGCACCAATTAGAAAAAAGTTGCCACTTCCTCCAGGCTGTTGCAATTTGTGAGTGAGGTCACAGAGCTTGGCAAATGGCTCCTGAGCTTTATTTCAGCCCAATTCTTGTCCTTTCTCTCTCTCTTTTTTTTTTTCCTTTTTGTGGAGAACGTGGTCTTGCTGTATTACCCAGGCAGGTCTCGAACTCCTGGGCTGAAGCTATCCTCCCGCCTCTGCCTCCCTGAGAGCTGGGATTACAGGCGTGAGCCACCGCGCCCGGCCTCTTGTCCTTTCTCAAGTTCCCCTCTGAGAGACTACAATCTGAACAACCACTGGGGCAGCCCTGTGTCTCTAGTTTATTTTATTTTACTTTTATTTTGAGACAGAGTCTCGCCCTGTCGCCCAGGCTGGAGTGCAGTGGCGCGATCTCGGCTCACTGCAAGCTCCGCCTCCCGGATTCACGCCATTCTCCTGCCTCAGCCTCCTGAGTAGCTGGGACTACAGGCGCCCGCCACCTCGCCCGGCAAATTTTTTGTATTTTTAGTAGAGACGGGGTTTCACTGTGTTAGCCAGGATGGTCTTGATCTCCTGACCTCGTGATCCGCCCGCCTCGGCCTCCCAAAGTGCTGGGATTACAGGCGTGAGCCACCGCATCCGGCTCTAGTTTATTTCAAGTTTGTTAAACAGATTCAAATGCTTTTTTAAAAATCCATTTTATGGCCGGACACGATGGCTCACGCCTGTAATCCCAGCACTTTGGGAGGCCGAAGCGGGCAGATCATGAGGTCAGGAGATCGAGAGCATCCTGGCTAATACGGTGAAACTCCGTCTCTACTAAAAATACAAAAAAAATTAGCTGGGCATGGTGGTGGCACCTGTAGTCCCAGCTACTTAGGAGGTTGGGACAGGAGAATGATGTGAACCCGGGAAGTGGAGCTTGCAGTGAGCTGAGATGGTGCCACTGCACTCAAGGCTGGGCGACAGAGGGAGACTCCATCTCAAAAAACAAACAAAAAATCTATTTTATTATTATTTTTAATTGACACACTAATTATACATATTTATGGGGTACATTGTGATATTTTCATACATGTGTACAACATGTAATGATCAAATCAGGGTAATTATTATAGTATATTTACTGCCTCAAACATTTATCATTTCTTTGTTTTTGTTTTTGTTTTTAGAGACAGGGTCTCCGTCTGTTACCCAAGCTGAAGAGCAATGGGATGATCATAACTCACTGCAGCCTCAGACTCCTGGGCTCAAGTGATCCTCCCACCCCAGCCTCCCAAGTAGCTGGACCTATAGACATGCACCATCATGCCTGGGTAATTTTTCAAATTTTTGTGGAAATGAGGTCTCACTATCAGTCCAGGCAGGTCTCAGATTCCCGGCCTCACACTATCCTTCTGCCTTAGCCTCCCAAAGCGCTGGGATTATAGGAATGAACCACCACACCTGGCCCTTATTTATTTGGGTTGCAAACATTCAAAATTCTCTCTTCCAGCTATTTAAAAATATATGATAAACTGTTGTTAATTATAGTCACCCTGCCTGGTGCGGTGTCCCTTGCCTGTCATCCTAGCACTTTGGGAGACTGAGGAGGGATAATATGATAGAGCCCAGGAGTTTGAGACCAGCCTGGGCAAAATAGTGAGACTTTGGAGTGCAGCAGCGCCATCACAGCTCACTGCAGCCTAGGCTCAAGCGATCCTCCCACCTCAGCCTTCCAACTAGCTAGGACTCCAGGTGTGTGCCCCGCTAATTTGTTTGCCCATTTTTAATTGTGATTTTTTTTTCTCTTGAGTATTTTGGGTCCTTGTATATTCTAGATATTAGTCCCCTTTTTTTTTTTAAGATGGAGTTGCACTCTTGTTGCCTCGGCTGGAGTGCAATGGTGTGATCTCGGCTCACCACAACCTCTGCCTCCCGGATTCAAGCGATTCTCCTGCCTCAGCTTCCCGAGTAGCTGGGATTACAAGCGCCTGCCACCACACCCAGCTAATTTTGTATTTTTAATAGAGATGGGATTTCTCCAAGTTGGTCAGGCTTGTCTCAAACTCCTGACTTCAGGTGATTTGCCCACCTTGGCCTCCCAAACTGCTGGGATTACACGCCAGAGCCACCTCGCCTGGCCTATTTAGTCCCTTTTTTTGGATAAATTTTGGGTTGTTTCCTGTGCTTTTGAGATCCTATCCATAAAATCTTTGCCCAAACTAGTGTCCTGAAGCAATTCTCTTATGTTTTCTTCCAGTAGTTTTATAATTTCAGTTCTTACATTTAAGCCTTCAATCTATTTAGAGTCAGTTTTTATATAGGGTGACAGATGGCGGTCTAGTGTCATTCTGCCGCATGTGCATATCCAGTTTTCCCAGCACCATTTATCGAAGACTGTCTGTTCCCCAGTGTGTGTTCTTGTCACCTTTGTCAAAAGCCAACTGGCTATAAATACGTGGATTAATTTCAAGGTTATGTATTCTGTTCTGTTCTATATCTGTTTTTATGCCAGACCATGCTGTTTTGGTTACTATAACTTTTATTTTCTTTTATCTGACAGGGTCTTGCTCTATCACCCAGGCTGGGGTGCAATGGCAAGATCTCAGCTCACTGCAACTTTCACCTCCCAGGTTCAAGCAATTCTCCTGCCTCAGCCTCCCGAGTAGCTGGGATTACAGGTGCACACCACCACACCTGGGTAATTTTTGTATTTTCAGTAGAGATGGGGTTTCACCATGTTGGCCAGCCTGGTCTTGAACTCCTGGCCTCCATTGGTCTGCCCGCCTCAGCCTGCCAGAGTGCTGGGATTCCAGGCGTGACCCGCTGCACTCAGACGACTATAGCTTTATTGTATATTTTGTTGATTTTGTTTTGTTTTATTTTTTTGAGACGGAGTCTTGCTCTCTTGCTCACCCTGGAGGGCAGTGGTGCGATATTGGCTCACTGCAACCTCCGCCTCCTGGGTTCAGGTGATTCTCCCACCTCAGCCTCCTGAGTAGCTGGGGCTACAGGCGTGCGCAACCATGCCTGGCTAATTTTTGTATTTTTAGTAGAGATGGGCTTTCACCATGTTGGCCAGGGAGGTCTTGTATGTTGATTTTGTATCCCACAACTTACTGAATTTGTGTATCAGCTCTAAGAGTTTTTTGGTGACATCTTTAGGTTTTTCCAAATATAAGATCATTTCCAAATCATATATGGTTGAAAATTACAACAGTGCAATTTCCTTATTCCTGACGGTTTCCCGTCTCATTTCCAAATGGTCTTGTATTTGACTGGGGCAGTTTGACTTCCTCCTTTCCAATTTGGACACCCTTTAATTTTTCCTCTTGCCTAATTGCTCTAGCTAGGATTTCTTTATGTGCTTTTGAAGCCAAGATATATTACTGTGTATTTATCAACAGTCAAGGAGATTCATCACTGTTGTAGAGGACATTGGTAAGTTTCCCAAAGTGTGTTTTTCACCAAGTCAACTTTTAGTGCCTGTAGATTGATTAGTGTTCATTTCCCAAGTCATTTGCTGGTACATTGCTGGGGAAGAGAGGCAGTTGTGAGACTGCAGGCCCTAATGAACCGATTTCAGTTGAAAACAGGCTGGCTCTGAACTATTCTTTGTGATCATAAGAACCCACTGAAATATAATGACCTACTTTGAAGTAAAGGAAGGAGCACACAAAGATTTAGGTAAGATGCAGTGACTGAGATCATTTTTTCAGTTCCCTCAGTCAGCATCCTTACTTCCTTCTCCCCGTTACCAGTCAAGTGCTAATGAATCTACCTCCTAAACGTTTCTCAGGGCTGATTCTTCGTTTTCACCCTCTAGTACTATCTGCATTCAGGATCTCATTTCATCTCACCTGCATCATTGTGGTAGCTTCCTTATTGATGCTTTTGTCTTCATCTGGTCTCTCCTTTCAAACCATCCTCCACATGAGCCCGGCTGTGGAAGGCTGTTCTGCCCATCTCTAGGGAACACAGCTCTGGTGTGAATGGCACCCCCTGGAGTTCTTTCATTTCTTGTATCCCAACAACTCGGGGAACAGAAAACATGAGTACATGAGGCTTTGTTACATAGATAATCATCCCAAGGAATTTATGAGTGAGAGTTTCTAAAAGCAGGCTAATTTAATTCTGCAGGATGTTTGCATTTTTGCTCAAAAGCCTTAACTCTTGTTAAATATAATTCATTTTCCTGTGGCTTTAAATTTTACCCAGCTCTGAAATAAGGTGGCTTTTATGATAAGAATTGCTTTCCTCCTGAGCTTGAAGCACAGCCATGCATAGAACAGTAAGACTAACTTAAATGAGAATGATTACTAAATAACTGTGGCTTCAAAGAGAAGATAGGTAATAATATTTTGCATTCACACAAGCCTGCCTTTCATCTGAGTATCTCAAAGGAAAGCAAAATGTAGCTGATGTTGTGTTATGGTTGAAAATTACAACTGTGCAATTTCCTTATTCCTGTTTCCCCTCTCAAGTATTATACCGAGTTAAAGCATCTCTAGAATTCAATGTGTATTGATTTTGAACACAGGCTTTTTCTCTCTTGTTTTCTACCCCTTTAACATCAACCGCAAGTTGCAAAGGCATCAGTGAACCACATGCTTTTGTGGTTTTGAAGCATTTGCTGTCATTGGAGAAAAATACAATAATAAAGGATAGAAGAAGTTCTTACTCAGCTGTTCTAAACTTACGGTGGAAAAATAAAGAGATGAAGATAGAGACAGAATATTCTCTGCACCCCCAGAATCAATTCATTCATGGTACTATCAAACACTTTAAGAATGTGCCAGAGAACTGGCCTGATTCACTTTACTGAAACAAGATTCACAAGGTATGCTTAGTGGTATAAATGGTAACTGTTTCCATTAAGGCCCTGAATTACATCACCCGGCTAGTTTTTTGTATTTTTTTAGTAGACGGCTAGTTTTTTGTATTTTTTTAGTAGAGACGGGGTTTCACTGGGTTAGCCAGGATGGTCTTGATCTCCTGACCTCGTGATCCTCCTGTCTCGGCCTCCCAAAGTGCTGGGATTACAGGCTTGAGCCACCGCGCCCGGCCACGTATTTACTTTTTTAAGTTTAAAGGCATCTTGATAATTTTCCACGAGACTTAGCAAAATTCCAATATTGATATTTAATATTTTAAAGTAAGTCTCTTTCTTAGTGATTCCAATATAGATCCAATATCTGCTTTGGATATAATAATCTATAGTATAAATTGGGTAAAAACCATGTTTAAATGGCATATCTTCTAAAACATTGACTTTGTTTTGGGAAGCAATAATTTTGCACTGGCATGATCTTGGCTCACTGCACCCTCCGCCTCCTGGGTTCAAGCGATTCTTCTGCCTCCACCTCCCGACTAGCTGGGACTACAGCATGCCACCACGCCCAACCAATTTTTGTATTTTTAGGAGAGACAGGATTTCACCATGTTGGCCAGGCTAGTCTCAAACTCCTGACCTTGTGATCCACCCACCTTGGCCTCCCAAAGTGCTGGGATTATAGGCATGAGCCACCGAGCCTGGCCCTGGAAAGCAATAATTTTTTTTTAGCACGTTGCTAAACAAAGCAACAAAGCAGCCATTACAAATAAACTCTCCCTACCTTTTTTGGTCCCTTATCATTCTTCTTGCTTGAGAAATAAATGTATCATGTTTTCCCACATGAGAATTTAATCTTTTTTTTTTTTTTGGAAACATCTTGCTCTTTTGACCAGGCTGGAGTGCAGTGGTACAATCACAGTTCACTACAGTCCTAACCTCCCAGGCTCAAGTGATCCTCCTGCCTCAGCCTCTTGAGTAGTGGGGACTATAGGCACACATGCCACTGTGCCTGCTTGACATTTCTAGTTTTTGAAGAGACAGTCTCACAATGCTTCTCAGGCTGGTCTGGAACCCGTGGCTCAAAGATCCTCCTGCCTCAGCCTCCCAAAGTGCTGAGATTACAGGCATAGAGCCGCTGATCCCAGCCTAGAGTTGTTTACTTTCTTTTCCACTCAGTTTGAACATTTGTATAGGAAAAATAGCTAATAATAAGGATGCTGTCTAAATAATTACTTGGAAAGTGATGAGCTTTTATAGAATATTTGATTTATAAACTTCAAAGATTATGTAAATTAATAAATGAGTTAATGACATTGAAATACTTTCAATAGGTTTTGGGAATTGGGAAAATGATTTTAAAATGAAAATACTTTCATCATTCATTAATGCTGGTACAGCATGACTTGCTCTTAGTTTGCACAAATAATGTATGTACATTCTTCAGAAAAGGTAACCATCCTTGCTAAAGCTCTTCGTGGTGTCTAGCTGAATTTAGAAGCTATAATCTCAGTTGATGTAGTCAGCTTCAGAGCTGTCTTACCCTTACAGATGGAATGTCAATATTGCAACTGTGATGCTTTTATATCATGTGAGAAGAACAATAGAGTCCTGGGAGGCAAGTGCAGATGACCCCAAGGTCCTTGTGGACAAGGAAGTAAAAGCTAAGAAGAAATGGCACATTTCTTAGAAAACATTTCAATATTGTTATTTATACAAGGATGCAGAGAACAGTACAGCTGGATAATTAAATGGCAAGATCAGCACACAGAAGGGTAAGAAAGCACTGTTTTGCCAACTGGATAACATCTGGCACATTAGAGTCAACCTAAATACCTAACAAGCTAAACAAAAGTTCAAGTAGCAGACGATCTCTTTATCTTTCTGCAAGGAGCAGGAACATAGCAGCCAAAAATGAGTCATGTTAGATGTGGAAATCAGAGATACAGTTTAAAAAATAAAATCCTCCTTTAAACAGATATGAAATATGCAGCTGGAATTGTAGCAATCAGGAAAGAAAAGGCAGTTTATAGAAAACCTATAAACTAGCCGGGCACGGTGGCTCAAGCCTGTAATCCCAGCACTTTGGGAGGCCGAGACGGGCGGATCACGAGGTCAGGAGATCGAGACCATCCTGGCTAACACGGTGAAACCCCGTCTCTACTAAAAATACAAAAACTAGCTGGGCGAGGTGGCGGGCGCCTGTAGTCTCAGCTACTCGGGAGGCTGAGGCAGGAGAATGGCGTAAACCCGGGAGGCGGAGCTTGCAGTGAGCTGAGATCCCGCCACTGCACTCCAGTCCGGGCGACAGAGCAAGACTCCGCCTCAAAAAAAAAAAAAAAGAAAGAAAACCTATAAACTACTAACTCTATTGCAGTGGGTTACTATATAAAATACAGCAAATTTGTCTTCTGCTCAAGATTGCTATCATTTGTCAGATTATCAGCAGTGCTTATAAGGCAAAACAAACAATGTTTTCAGAAGTAAAGCAGAGACATATATTGGTAATCAATTACAGGTCCATAACTCTAATAAAGCTTTTTTTGAGATCAACTTATAAAACGTTCTATGCATTATCAATATTTTTAAGATGACTTTCATGTCAGAATTTTTATTCTTGGCCTTTTTTTTTTTTTTTTTTGAGGCGGAGTCTCGCTCTGTCGCCCGGACTAGAGTGCAGTGGCCAGATCTCAGCTCACTGCAAGCTCCTCCTCCCGGGTTTACGCCCTTCTCCTGCCTCAGCCTCCCGAGTAGCTGGGACTACAGGCGCAGGCCACCTCGTCCGGCTAGTTTTTGTATTTTTAGTAGAGACGGGGTTTCACTGTGTTAGCCAGGATGGTCTCGATCTCCTGACCTCGTGATCCGCCCGTCTTGGCCTCCCAAAGTGCTGGGATTACAGGCTTGAGCCACCGGCGGCCGGTTATTCTTGGCCTTTTCTCTATATTTTGCATCACCATGCCTGGGATAGCTTTCTGAGACAGTGAATCCAATCTGAGTTTTCTGAGACAGTGAATCCAATCTGAGTTTTCGTCACAGTAACAGAAATTAAAATGGCATCAAAAATCCAATCTATTTTTTGTTATTTTCTGACTTTGGGAGAAAAAAACCCAAGTTGGCAATTCGACCTTCATAGTTGATGTTTCATTATTGAAGAAATGTAATTTTCAAGTTTTTATTTTATTTTATTTGTTTATTTTTCTGATTCAGGGTCTCCTATTGCTGAGGCTCTCTGAGGAGGGAACATATAAATGGAGAACTGAATAAAAAGAAGGAGTCAATTACATAAAGAATGAGGCAAGAATATTCTAGACAGCAGACAGAGCTAGTACTAAGGTCCTAAGGCAGGAATAAATGTCATTAGGAACAAAGAATGGAAAATATGATGTGTGTGTGATGAAGTTACTGGTTGCATTAAATATGATGGCAATGACAGTACAAATGGTAGATAACTAACAAATCCTTAGGAGGGGAAATAAATTTAAAGTGTCCAAGAATGGTGCTGATGATTGCAATGTGGTCACAAAAATGAGCCAGACACATTTACAAAGGGCCAGATGTTACAGAGTTAGTTAATTTAATTCCTGAATTATTTCCAGCGACTCCTGGCCTAGACTCAAAGCCATCATAAGAACATCATCAGAATAGACCCAAAGAGTAGAATATTTTTCTGCAGTTCGAACTTTAGGAAGAAGTCAGACTATAGCATCACCATTGTAAAAGAAAATGAGTTGGCCAGGTACAGTGGCTCACGCCTGTCATCCCAGCACTTTGGGAGGCCGAGGCAGGCGGATCACCTGAGGTAAGGAGTTCAAGATCAGTCTGGCCAACGTGGTGAAACCCCATCTCTACTAAAAATACAAAAATTAGCTGGGCGTGGTGGCGGGCACCTGTAATCCCAGCTACTCAGGATGCTGAGGCAGAAGAATCGCT